>NW_017191773.1:0-10626 GCF_001704415.2 Capra hircus
GCGGAAATGGGCCTCATCTCGCCTGGAGGGGAGAACCTCCTGCAATTTTCTCGAGTTTCGGCAGGTGCTCTCGACTTACGTCGGGGACATTGGGACGCCGCTCTGGTGGCCTCAGGAAAGGCCATTCTCCAAGCGAGTTGCACGGGGGCCTCTCGAGATTCCTCTCCCGTCGATGCCGGGGCCTAAGACATTGTGTGGAGTCGGTGCCGGAACCTGAGGATTCCTCTCCAGTGATGACATAGATCTTCGGGTTCTTCTGGAGTCTCCCCAGGGGAGTCAGTCCTCGTCTCGAGTGGCGGCATGCAAGTTCGCTTTCCTCCTCTGCTGTAGCAGCAGTGTCACTTTTCCTTCGCGTGGATCAAGGGATCTGTGGCTTTCCTCGAGGCTTTCCCACGAGGCTTTCACACGAGGCATTCCCACGAGGCTTTCCCACAGGGCTGTCCTACATGCCACCGTGGTGTGAGTCGATCCTCGGCTTGAAAGTCGAGGCTGTGCAGGGAAAACAGGTTTCCCTGCAATGGACTGAGACATCTGGGCGACTCAGGGAATGGTGGCACGACCCTGAAGTTCCTCTAAACTTTTCTAGTGGAGAGCAGATGCGAGAACTCCGAGATGCGAGGGTTCTTTCCCGAGCACGCAGGGAAAGGGTCCCTCCTCTCGAGCTAGGAGGGGCAACGGGGCTCCTCTGGATGTGGGCGGGACTCTCGTGCTTCCTCTCGAGTGGAGACGGGTATGTCGGGGAACTTCTTGAGTTGCCGCAAGGGTGTGAAGGACCCTTTGGAAGTTCCAGATGTTAGGTGTGATTAGCCTTCGAGACGCCTCAGCGGAAATGGGCCTCATCTCGCCTGGAGGGGAGAACCTCCTGGATTTTCTCGAGTTTGCGGCAGGTGCTCTCGACTTACGTCGGGGACATTCAGGGACCCGCTCTGGTGGCCTCAGGAAAGGCCATTCTCCAAGCGAGTTGCACGGGGGCCTCTCGAGATTCCTCTCCCGTCGATGCCGGGGGCCTAAGACATTGTGTGGAGTCGGTGCCGGAACCTGAGGATTCCTCTCCAGTGATGACATAGATCTTCGGGTACTTCTGGAGTCTCCCCAGGGGAGTCAGTCCTCGTCTCGAGTGGCGGCATGCAAGTTCGCTTTCCTCCTCTGCTGTAGCAGCAGTGTCACCTTTTCCCTTCGCGTGGATCAAGGGATCTGTGGCTTCCCTCGAGGCTCCTACGGGCTTTCACACGAGGACCCCATCTCCACAGGGCTGTTCCACGTGCCACCGTGGTGTGAGTCGATCCTCGGCTTGAAAGTCTAGGCAGTGCAGGGAAAACAGGTTTCCCTGGCAATGGACTGAGACATCTGGGGCGACTCTGGGAATGGTGGCACGACCCTGGAGTTCCTCTCGCCTTTCCTGTGGAGAGCGCCTCCTCTTGAGATGCGACGGGAACGCCGGGAATTCTTTCCCGAGCCACGCAGGGAAAGGATCCCTCCTCTCGAGCTAGGAGGCGGCAACGGGGCTCCTCTGGATGTGGGCGGGACTCTCGTGCTTCCTCTCGAGTGGAGACGGGTATGTCGGGGAACTTCTTGAGTTGCAGGAAGGGTGTGAAGGACCCTTTGGAAGTTTCTGAGGTTATGTGTGATAGCCTCGAGACGCCTCAGTGGAAAGGGGCTTCATCTCGCCTGGAGGGGAGAACCTCCTGGATTTTCTCGAGTTGCGGCAGGTGCTCTCGACTTATAATGGGGACCTCAGGGACCCGCTCTGGTGGCCTCAGGAAAGGCCAATCCCCATGGGAGTTGCTCGTGGGCCTCTCGGGATTCCTCTCCCGTCGATGTCGGGGCCTAAGACCTTGTGTGTAGTCGTTGCCGGAATCTGAGGATTCCTCCCCAGTGCTGACATGGATCTTCGGGTACTTCTGGAGTCTCCACAGGGGAGTCAGTCCTCCTATCGAGTCTGGGCATGCACGTGCGCTTTCCTCCCGAGCTGTATCAGCAGAGTCACGCTTCCCTTCGCGAGGATCAAGGGATCTGTGGCTTTCCCTCGAGGCTTTCCCACAGGGCTTTCCCACTTGCCACCGTGGTGTGAGTCGATCCTTGGCTTGAAAGTCGAGGCAGTGCAGGGAAAACAGGTTTCACTGGAATGGACTGAGACATCTTGGGGACTCTGGGAAGGGTGGCGCGACCCTGGAGTTCGTCTCGCCTTTCCTGTGGAGAGCGCCTGCTCTTGAGATGCGACGGCAACGCCGGGAATTCTTTCCCGACCACGCAGGGAAAGGATCCCTCCTCTCGAGCTAGGAGGCGGAAACGTGGCTCCTCTGGATGTGGGCGGGACTCTCGTGCTTCCTCTCGAGTGGAGACGGGTAAGTCGGGGAACTTCTTCAGTTGCAGCAAGGGTGTGAAGGACCCTTTGGAAGTTCCAGAGGTTAGGTGTGATTAGCCTCGAGATGCCTCAGCGGAAATGGGCCTCATCTCGCCTGGAGGGGAGAACCTCCTGGATTTTCTCGAGTTGCGGCAGGTGCTCTCGACTTACGGCTGGGACCTCAGGGACCCGCTCTGGTGGCCTCAGGAAAGGCCAGTCCCCATGTGAGTTGCTCGGGGCCTCTCGGGATTCTTCTCCCGTCGATGCCGGGGCCACAACCTTGTGAGGTGTCGGAGCCAGAGCTTGAGGATTCTTCTCCAGTGCTGATATGGATCTTGGGGAACTTCTGCAGTCTCCCCAGGGGAGTCAGTCCTCGTCTCGAGTGGGGCATGCACGTGCGCTTTCCTCCCGAGCTGTAGCAGCAGTTTCGCGCTTCCCTTCACGTGGATGAAGGGATCTGTGGCTTTCCCTCGAGGCTTTCCCCCGAGGCTTTCCCACGAGGCTTTCCAGAGGGCTGTCCCTCGTGCCACCATGGTGTGTGTCGATACTCGGCTTGAAAGTGAAGGCAGTGCAGGGAAAACAGGTTTCCCTGGAATGGACTGAGACATCTGGGGGACTCTTGGAATGGTGGCACGACCCTGGAGTTCCTCTCGCCTTTCCTGTGGAGAGCGCCTGCACTTGAGACGCGACGGGAACGCCGGGAATTCTTTCCCGACCACGCAGGGAAAGGATCCCTCCTCTCGAGCTAGGAGGCGGAAAAGGGACTCCTCTGGATGTGGGCGGGACTCTCGTGCTTCCTCTCGAGTGGAGACGGGTATGTCGTGGAACTTCTTGAGTTGCAGCAAGCGTGTGAAGAACCCTTTGGAAATTACACAGGTTAGGTGTGATTAGCCTCGAGACGCCTCAGCGGAAATGGGCCTCATCTCGTCTGGAGGGGAGAACCTCCTGGAATTTCTCGAGTTGCGGCAGGTGCTCTCAACTTACGACGGGGATCTCAGGGACCCGCTCTGGAGGCCTCAGGAAAGGCCAGTCCCCATGCGAGTTTCTCGGGGGCCTCTCGGATTTCCGCTCCCCTCGATGCCGGGGCCTAAGATCTTGTGTGGAGTGGATGCCGGAACCTGAGGATTCTTCTCAGGTGCTCACATGGATCTTGGGGTACTTCTGGAGTCTCCCCAGGGGAGTCAGTCCTCGTCTCGAGTGGGGGCATGCACGTGCGCTTTCCTCCCCAGCTGTAGCAGCAGTGTCACGCTTCCCTTCGCGTGGATCAAGGGATCTGTGGCTTTCCCTCGAGGCTTTCCCAGGAGGCTTTCCCACCAAGCTTTCCCACAGGGCTGTCCCACGTGCCACCGTGGTGTGAGTCGATCCTCGGCTTGAAAGTCGAGGCAGTGCAGGGAAAACAGGTTTCCCTGGAATGGACTGAGACATCTGGGGGACTCTGGGAATGGTGGCACGAACCTGGAGTTCCTCTCGCCTTTCCTGTGGAGAGCGCCTCCTCTTGAGATGCGACGGGAACACCGGGAATTCTTTCCCGACCACGCAGGGAAAGGATCCCTCCTCTCGAGCTAGGAGGCGGCAACGGGGCTCCTCTGGATGTGGGCGGGACTCTCGTGCTTCCTCTCGAGTGGAGACGGGTATGTCGGGGAACTTCTTGAGTTGCAGCAATGGTGTGAAGGACCCTTTGGAAGTTCCAGGGGTTACGTGTGATAGCCTCGAGAAGCCTCAGCGAAAATGGGCTTCATCTCGCCTGGAGGGGAGAATCTCCTGGATTTTCTCGAGTTGCGGCAGGTGCTCTCGACTTATAATGGGGACCTCAGGGACCCGCTCTGTTGGCCTCAGGAAAGGCCAATCCCCATGGGAGTTGCTCGTGGGCCTCTCGGGATTCCTCTCCCGTCGATGTCGGGGTCTAAGACCTTGTGTGTAGTCGTTGCCGGAACCTGAGGATTCCTCCCCAGTGCTGACATGGATCTTCGGGTACTTCTGGAGTCTCCACAGGGGAGTCAGTCCTCCTATCGAGTCGGGGCATGCACGTGCGCTTTCCTCCCAAGCTGTATCAGCAGAGTCACGCTTCCCTTCGCGAGGATCAAGGGATCTGTGGCTTTCCCTAGAGGCTTTCCCACGAGGCTTTCACACGAGGCTTTCCCAGGAGGCTTTCCCACAGGGCTGTCCCACCTGCCACCGTGGTGTGAGTCGATCCTCGGCTTGAAAGTCGAGGCAGTGCAAGGAAAACAGGTTTCCCTGGAATGGATTGAGACATCTGGGGGGCTCAGGGAATGGTGGAACGACCCTGGAGTTCCTCTCGACTTTCCTGTGGAGAGCGCCTCCTCTTGAGATGCGACGGGAACGCCGGGAATTCTTTCCCGACCACGCAGGGAAAGGAACCCTCCTCCCGAGCTAGGAGGCGGAAACGGGCTCCTCTGGATGTGGGCGGGACTCTTGGGTATGTCGGGGAACTTCTTGAGTTGCAGCAAGGGTGTGAAGGACCCTTTGGAAGTTCCAGAGGTTAGGTGTGATTAGCCTCGAGACGCCTCAGCGGAAATGGGCCTCATCTCTCCTGGAGGGGAGAACCTCCTGATTTTTCTCGAGTTGCGGCAGGTGCTCTCGACTTACGACAGGGACCTCAGGGACCCGCTCTGGTGGCCTCAGGAAATGCCAGTCCCCATGTGAGTTGCTTGGGGGCCTCTCGGGATTCCTCTCCCGTCGATGCCGGGGCCTAAGACCTTGTGTGAAGTAGGCGCCGGATGCTGAGCATTTCTCTCCAGTGCTGACATGGATCTTGGGGTACTTCTGGAGTCTCCCCAGGGGAGTCAGTCCTCGTCTCGGGGGGGGCATGCACGTGCGCTTTCTTCCCGAGCTGTAGCAGCAGTGTCACGCTTTCCTTCTTGTGGATCAAGGGATCTGGGGCTTTCCCTCGAGGCTTTCCCACGAGGCTTTCCCACGAGGCTTTCCCACAGGGCTGTCCCACGTGCCACCGTGGTGTGAGTCGATACTCGGCTTGAAAGTCGAGGCAGTGCAGGGAAAGCAGGTTTCCCTGGAATGGACTGAGACATCTGGTGGACTCTGGGAATGGTGGCATGACCCTGGAGTTCCTCTCGCCTTTCCTGTGGAGAGCACCTCTTCTTGAGATGTGCCGGGAACGCCGGGTTTTCTTTCCCGAACACACAGGGAAAGGATCCCTCCTCTCGAGCTAAGAGGCAGATGCGGGGCTCCTCAGGATGTGCGCGGGATGCTCGTGTTTCCTCTCGAGTGGAGACGGGTATGTCGAGGAACTTCTTGAGTTGCAGCAAGGGTGTGAAGGACCCTTTGGAAGTTCCAGGGGTTAGGTGTGATTATCCTCGAGACGCCTCAGCGGAAATGGGCCTCATCTCGCCTGGAGGGGAGAACCTTCTGGATTTTCTCGAGTTGCGGCAGGTGCTCTCGACTTTCGACGGGGACTTCAGGGACCCGCTCTGGTGGACTCAGGAAAGGCCAGTCCCCAGGCGAGTTGCTCGGGGGCCTCTCAGGGTTCTTCTTCCTTCGATGCCAGGGCCTAAGACCTTGTGTGCAGTCGGTGCCGGAACCTGAGGATTCCTCTCCAGTGCTGACATGGATGTTGGGGTACTTCTGGAGTCTCTCCAGGTGAATCAGTCCTCGTCTCGAGTCGGCGAATGCACGTGCGCTTACCTCCCGAGCTGTAGAAGAGGGTCACGCTTCCCTTCGCGTGGATCAAGGGATCTGTGGCTTTCCCTCGAGGCTTTCCCACGAGGCTTTCCCACGAAGCTTTCCAGCAGGGTTGTCCCACATGCCACCGTGGTGTGAGTCGATCCTCGGCTTGAAAGTCGAGGCAGTTCAGGGAAAACAGGTTTCCCTGGAATGGACTGAGACATCTGGGGGAATCTGGGAATGGTGGCAGGACCCTGGAGTTCCTCTCGCCTTTCCTGTGGAGAGCGCCTCCTCTTGAGATGCGACGGGAACGCCGGGAATTCTTTCCCTACCACGCAGGGAAAGGATCCCTCCTCTCGAGCTAGAAGGCGGAAATGGGGCTCCTCTGGATGTGGGCGGGACTCTCGTGCTTCCTCTCGAGTGGAGACGGGCATGTCGGGGAACTTCTTGAGTTGCCGCAAGGGTGTGAAGGACCCTTTGGAAGTTCCAGAGGTTACGTGTGATTCGCCTCGAGACGTCTCAGCGGAAATGGGCCTCATCTCGCCTGGAGGGGAGAACTTCCTGGATTGTCTCGAGTTGCGGCAGGTGCTCTCGACTTACGACGGTGACCTCAGGGACCCGCTCTGGTGGCCTCAGGAAAGGCCAGTCCCCATGCGAATTGCTCGGGGGCCTCTCGGGATTTCTCTCCCATCGATGCCGTGGCCTAAGACCTTGTGTGGAGTCGGTGCCGGACCTGAGGATTTCTATCCAGTGCTGACATGGATCTTGGTGTACTTCTGGAGTCCCCCAGGGGAGTCAGTCCTCGTCTCGAGTCGGGGAATGCACGTGCGCTTTCCTCCCGAGCTGTAGCAGCAGTGTCACTCTTCCCTTCGCGTGCATCAAGGGATCTGTGGCTTTCCCTCGAGGCTCTCCCACGAGGCTTTCCCACAGGCCTGTCCCACGTGACACCGTGGTGTGAGTCGATCCTCCGCTTGAAAGTCGAGGCAGTGCAGGGAAAACAGGTTTCCCGACAATGGACTGAGACATCTGGGGGACTCTGGGAATGGTGGCACGACCCTCGAGTTCCTCTCGCCTTTCCTGTGGAGAGCGCCTCCTCTTGAGATGCGACGGAAACGCAGGGAAATCTTTCCCGACCACGTGGGAAAGGATCCCTCCTCTCGAGCTAGGAGGCAGAAACGGGGCTCCTCTGGATGTGGGCGGGACTCTCGTACTTCCTCTCGAGTGGAGACGGGTATGTTGGGGCACTTCTTGAGTTGCCGCAAGGGTGTGAAGGACCCTTTGGAAGTTCCAGATGTTAGGTGTGATTAGCCTTGAGACGCCTCAGCGGAAATGGGCCTCATCTCGCCTGGAGGGGAGAACCTCCTGCATTTTCTCGAGTTTCGGCAGGTGCTCTCGACTTACGTCGGGGACATTGGGGACCCGCTCTGGTGGCCTCAGGAAAGGCCATTCTCCAAGCGAGTTGCACGGGGGCCTCTCGAGATTCCTCTCCCGTCGATGCCGGGGCCTAAGACATTGTGTGGAGTCGGTGCCGGAACCTGAGGATTCCTCTCCAGTGATGACATAGATCTTCGGGTACTTCTGGAGTCTCCCCAGGGGAGTCAGTCCTCGTCTCGAGTGGCGGCATGCAAGTTCGCTTTCCTCCTCTGCTGTAGCAGCAGTGTCACTTTTCCCTTCGCGTGGATCAAGGGATCTGTGGCTTTCCCTCGAGGCTTTCCCACGAGGCTTTCACACGAGGCATTCCCACGAGGCTTTCCCACAGGGCTGTCCTACATGCCACCGTGGTGTGAGTCGATCCTCGGCTTGAAAGTCGAGGCTGTGCAGGGAAAACAGGTTTCCCTGCAATGGACTGAGACATCTGGGCGACTCAGGGAATGGTGGCACGACCCTGAAGTTCCTCTAAACTTTCTAGTGGAGAGCGCCTCCTCTTGAGATGCGAGGGGAACGCCGGGAATTCTTTCCCGAGCACGCAGGGAAAGGGTCCCTCCTCTCGAGCTAGGAGGCGGCAACGGGGCTCCTCTGGATGTGGGCGGGACTCTCGTGCTTCCTCTCGAGTGGAGACGGGTATGTCGGGGAACTTCTTGAGTTGCAGCAAGGGTGTGAAGGACCCTTTGGAAGTTCCAGATGTTAGATGTGATTAGCCTCGAGACGCCTCAGCGGAAATGGGCCTCATCTCGCCTGGAGGGGAGAACCTCCTGGATTTTCTCCAGTTGCGGCAGGTGCTCTCGACTTACGACGGGAACCTCAGGGACCCGCTCTGGTGGCCTCAGGAAAGGCCAGTCCCCAAGCGAGTTGCACGGGGGCCTCTCGGGATTCCTCTCCCGTCGATGCCGGGGCCTAAGACATTGTGTGGAGTCGGTGCCGGAACCTGAGGATTCCTCTCCAGTGATGACATAGATCTTCGGGTACTTCTGGAGTCTCCCCAGGGGAGTCAGTCCTCGTCTCGAGTGGCGGCATGCAAGTTCGCTTTCCTCCCTGAGCTGTAGCAGCAGTGTCACGCTTCCCTTCGCGTGGATCAAGGGATCTGTGGCTCTCCCTCTAGGCTTTCCCACGAGGCCCTCTCCACAGGGCTGTTCCACGTGCCACCGTGGTGTGAGTCGATCCTCGGCTTGAAAGTCTAGGCAGTGCAGGGAAAACAGGTTTCCCTGGAATGGACTGAGACATCTGGGGGACTCTGGGAATGGTGGCAGCGACCCTGGAGTTCCTCTCGCCTTTCCTGTGGAGAGCGCCTCCTCTTGAGATGCGACGGGAACGCCGGGAATTCTTTCCCGAACACGCAGGGAATGGATCCCTCCTCTCGAGCTAGGAGGCGGCAACGGGGCTCCTCTGGATGTGGGCGGGACTCTCGTGCTTCCTCTCGAGTGGAGACGGGTATGTCGGGGAACTTCTTGAGTTGCAGGAAGGGTGTGAAGGACCCTTTGGAAGTTTCTGAGGTTATGTGTGATAGCCTCGAGACGCCTCAGTGGAAAGGGCTTCATCTCGCCTGGAGGGGAGAACCTCCTGGATTTTCTCGAGTTGCGGCAGGTGCTCTCGACTTATAATGGGGACCTCAGGGACCCGCTCTGGTGGCCTCAGGAAAGGCCAATCCCCATGGGAGTTGCTCGTGGGCCTCTCGGGATTCCTCTCCCGTCGATGTCGGGGCCTAAGACCTTGTGTGTAGTCGTTGCCGGAATCTGAGGATTCCTCCCCAGTGCTGACATGGATCTTCGGGTACTTCTGGAGTCTCCACAGGGGAGTCAGTCCTCCTATCGAGTCTGGGGCATGCACGTGCGCTTTCCTCCCGAGCTGTATCAGCAGAGTCACGCTTCCCTTCGCGAGGATCAAGGGATCTGTGGCTTTCCCTCGAGGCTTTCCCACAGGCTTTCCCACTTGCCACCGTGGTGTGAGTCGATCCTTGGCTTGAAAGTCGAGGCAGTGCAGGGAAAACAGGTTTCACTGGAATGGACTGAGACATCTGGGGACTCTGGGAAGGGTGGCGCACGACCCTGGAGTTCCGTCTCGCCTTTCCTGTGGAGAGCGCCTGCTCTTGAGATGCGACGGCAACGCCGGGAATTCTTTCCCGACCACGCAGGGAAAGGATCCCTCCTCTCGAGCTAGGAGGCGGAAACGGGACTCCTCTGGATGTGGGCGGGACTCTCGTGCTTCCTCTCGAGTGGAGACGGGTATGTCGGGAACTTCTTGAGTTGCAGCAAGGCGTGTGAAGAACCCTTTGGAAAGTTCCAGCAGGTTAGGTGTGATTAGCCTCGAGACGCCTCAGCGGAAATGGGCCTCATCTCGTCCTGGAGGGGAGAACCTCCTGGAATTTTCTCGAGTTGCGGCATGGTGCTCCTCGACTTACGACGGGGACCTCAGGGACCGCTCTGGAGGCCTCAGGAAAGGCCAGTCCCCATGCGAGTTTGCTCGGGGGCCTCTCGGATTTCGTCTCCGTCGATGCCGGGGCCTAAGACCTTGTGTGGAGTCGGATGCCGGAACGCTGAGGATTCTTCTCAGGTGCTCAATGGATCTTGGGGTACTTCTGGAGTCTCCCCAGGGGAGTCAGTCCTCGTCTCGAGTGGGGGCATGCACGTGCGCTTTCCTCCCAGCTGTAGCAGCAGTGTCACGCTTCCCTTCGCGTGGATCAAGGGATCTGTGGCTTTCCCTCGAGGCTTTCCCACGAGGCTTTCCACCAAGCTTTCCCCCACAGGGCTGTCCCACGTGCCACCGTGGTGTGAGTCGATCCTCGCTTGAAAGTGAGGCAGTGCAGGGAAAACAGGTTTCCCTGGAATGGACTGAGACATCTGGGGGACTCTGGAAATGGTGGCAGCGAACCTGGAGTTCCTCTCGCCTTTCCTGTGAAGAGCGCCTCCTCTTGTGATAATGACGGGAACGCCGGGAATTCTTTCCCGACACGCAGGGAAAGGATCCCTCCTCTCGAGCTAGGAGGGCAACGGGGCTCCTCTGGATGTGGGCGGGACTCTCGTGCTTCCTCTCGAGTGGAGACGGGTATGTCGGGGAACTTCTTGAGTTGCAGCAAGGGTGTGAAGGACCCTTTGGAAGTTCCAGGTTAGGTGTGATTGCCTCGAGAGCCTCAGCGGAAATGGGCTCATCTCGCCTGGAGGGGAGAACCTCCTGGATTTTCTCGAGTTGCGGCCGGTGCTCTCGACTTA
>NW_017191774.1:0-10624 GCF_001704415.2 Capra hircus
TTGCTGCAAGATACAGGCCTGCAACTCCTTGCCTGGGGTCCATTGGAGGTGCAAGGTGCCCTCGACCAGGTGACCCAGCATGACACCTGGCCCCCTCAGACACACTCCCGCAGCCTGCTTCCCCATGGGCAGGACTGCTCTCACCTAGGAATGTGTTTGCAAGGCCAGGAAACTGCAGGGAGACACAAGGCCCTGATTCTGGCATTGAGTCTGTTGGAACAGGCCTGCAGGTCTTCTGTCTAACAAGCCAAACACTTGCTGCAAGATACAGGCCTGAAAACACACTCTTGGGCTGCCTTTCCTTCCTCCAAGGAAGAGAGTTTTCTCAGCCTCCTGTGGGCTGAGAGTCACACAGGGCTGAAAAGCACTTGCTGGGAGATTATTTTTCATTGGCCATGGCCCCTGAGGCCCTGTGCTCAGGGAGGGCTCCCTCCCTCCCAGGGAAAGTCAAAGGAAGCTCCAAACGGCTGTTCAATCATGTTTCTGAGAGAGTCATTGCCAAGGCAGGTTTCTAAGAAGTTCAAGGGTCCCCAAGGAGAGAGGGGTCTAGAATTCTCAAGGAGGAAGGAAGGACAAACTGTTTTTCCCTCTACATTCCTTAGGATTATATAACAATCATGCATCCTTCTTGAGGACGGTCTCTGGAAAAAACCTTCTGGCTAATCCTGTTATCTTAAAATGTCAATTATGGGAGTAGGTCTAGTGAGTCTTTACAACCTCCAGACATTCTTTTGTTCGTTGTCATAACTTATTGGAGAGTATATAACTCCATTACTAACACTAGCAAGGGGGTACGCTTTCTGCCCCTTGTGATGTCTCTGTCAGAAGCTTTCTCTATCTCCTTTCTCCTTTAATAAAACTCTATTGCACAAAAGCTCTGAGCAATCAAGCCTCGTCTTGGGCCCTGGATTGAATTCTTCTCCTCCATAAGCCAAGAATCCCAGCATCTTTTCGTGGTTCAGCAACAATATTTCATTTCCTCTGCAGGAGAGAGCTAGTGAGCTTAGGTCTGTCTGGAACATTCTTGAATCCTGTGGGGAAAATATCCTGTGCACACATCTGGATACTGGGCCTAGAGGCCAAAATTCGCATTTCTTTCCCGGGGAGCCCTAACGTGGTGTGACTTAGCAACTGCTTGAAAATCCATCCCATTGCTGTTTTCCTCCTTCTGACAGAGCTAGCTTTGTTCCCTGCTTTGGGATGTCTCAACCGAAGGGCCGGTCCATAGCTACTCGCCTGGGGCCCATTGGATGTGCAAGGTGCCCTCGACTAGGTGACCCTAGCATGGCACTCAGCCCGCTCAGACACACTCCCGAGGCTTCTTTCTCATGGGAAGCACTGCTCCAACCTAGGAATGTGTCTGCAATGCTTGGAAAGTGCAGTGAGACACACAGCCCTGACTCTGCAATTGAGGCCCTCAGAGCAAGCCTGCAGCTCTGATGTCTGAGAAGCAAAACACTTGCTGCAAAGAGAGGCCTGAAAACACACTCTCTGTGGATGACTTTCCTTCCTCTAAGGAAGATAGTTTTCCCAGTCTCCTGCTTCCTGAATGTCACACAGCTGGAATGCGCTTGCTTGGAGGTCGTGATTCAGTGGCAATGACCCCTGAGGCCCTTTGCCCAGGGAGGGCTCCCACACTCACAGGCAAATCAAAGCAACTTCCAAGTGAGTCAGCTCTTCACATCAAGTGGCCAAAGTATTGGAGTTTCAGGTTCAGTATTAGTCCTTCCAATGTATATTCAGACCTGATTTCCTTTAGGATGGAGTGGTTTGCGTCTCCTTGTAGTCTAAGCGACCTACAAGCATCTTCTCCAACACCACAGTTCAAAAGCATCCAATTTTCAGCTGTCACTTTCTTTATAGTACATCTTTCATATCCATCCATGACATATGGAAAAACCATAGCCTTGACTGGATGGATCTTTGTTGGCAAAGCAACGTCTCGGCTTTTTAATATGCCGTCTTAGTTTGGTCATCACTTTTCTTCCAAGTCATAAATACGTTTAAGTTCATGGAGGCAGACATCACCTGCAGTGATTTCCAAAGCCCCCCAAAAATAGTCTGCTGCTGCTGTTCCAATGTTTTCCCATCTATTTGCCATGAAGTGATGAGACTGGATGCAATGATTTTAGTTTTCTGAATGCTGAGCTTTAAGCTAACTTTTTCACTCTCCTCTTTCACTTTCATCAGGAGACTCTTTAGTTCTTCTTCACTTTCTGCCATAAGGGTGGTGTCATCTGCATATCTGAGATTCTTGATATTTCTCCCAGGCAATCTGGATTCCAGCGTGTGCTTCCTCCAGCCCAGTGTTTCTCATGATGTACTCTGCATATAAGTTAAATAAGCAGGGTGACAATACACTGCACTTGACATATTCCTTTTCCTATTTAGCAACCAGTCTGTTGTTCCATGTTCCAGTTCGAACTGTTTCTTCCTGACCTGCATACAGGTTTCTCAAAGAGACAGGTCAGGTGGTCTGGTATTCCCATCTCTTTCAGAATTTTCCCCAGTTTATTGTGATCCACACAGTCAAAGGCCTTTGGCATAGTCAATAAAGCAGAAATAGATGTCTTTTTTTTCTGGAACTCTCTTGCTTTTTCAATGATCCAGTGGATGTTGGCAGTTTGATCTCTGGTTTCTCTGCATGTTTTTAAATCCCTCTTGAACATTTGGAAGTTCACAGTTCATGTGAACTTGGAGAATTTTGAGCATTACTTTACTAGTGTGTGAGATGAGTGCAATTGTGCAGCAGCTTGAATATTCTTTGTCATTGCCTTTCTTTGGGATTGGGAATGAAAACTGACCTAATGACTAGATGTTTTCAATTGCATATGCTGAAAGAACTGGCTGTGCAGTTTTGAAGAAAAAAAAATCATTTTTAACCCATTTTCTCTGAAGTGCAAGGCATATCATGGCCATCCCTGAATCATAAAGTCACCTTTTCTTTATGTAGTCATAGTTTCATGCCTAAATTATAGGCCAACTCGTGCTCAAATGGACTCTGATGTCAGGGGCCAGATCAACTAATAAAAAGCTTGGATTGTCCCTCTGGAGGAAAGTGAGATCTTGGTCCCCACGAGAAGAATCTGAAGGGTTAAGGGAACTTGCAAGAGTGGGGAAAGCTTAGTCCATCCTACATGTACCAAAAATCTTAAATAAGGCTTATTTACTTTACCGAAGTAAAAAAAACAGATGATGAAAACAATTATAAATCAATGAAAGGTAAAGAAATCCATAGTCTGTTATCAAAAATTGCATTCTAAGAAAACTTTGTTCTCTTAACCTAGAGAGGAGACTAAATTCCATCTGGTACCAGCTTACCAGAAGACAAACAAACAAACAAACAAATTATCGGTAAGCTTAAAAAAAGTATATTCCATATATCTTGAAGTAGCAGTATTTCTGCAAAGGCATCAGTGTGAAACCATAGAGGACATGGTTAAAACCTGATTAAATAGAAATTGACAATGTAATCTGGTCACTGCTGCGACTTGAAATGCTTTAATATGATAACTGGAATTATAACTGACAGCATTTGACCAGGACATATCAGATTTTCACGGATGTCAGATAATTTCTAGGATATCTATATTAGGAACTGAAGGAATCTTTGAACCTAGGAAAGAAAACAACAGTCTCAAAGGCCCTTGCTGAATCATCTATCAGCAAGGAATGTCTTTGCAAGGATCGCAAAGTGAAGGGAAAATACACCGACCTGCCTCTGCAACTTTGGTCCTCTGAGCAGATCTGGAGGTCTCCCTTTGTATAAGCTAACCTGTTCCTTCCAAATAGAGGTTTGCAACACAAAACAAGTGGCCGCCTATTCTTCCCCGAAGGAGGCTCTCTTTCCCCACATCCTGCGAACTCCCTTTCCCAGCCTCCTGGAAAAGCGCTTCTTGCAGTTCCTTTCAGAAAATCCTATGGACGGAGAAGCCTGGTAGGCTGCAGTCCGTGGGGTCGCTGAGGGTCGGACACGACTGAGCGACTGCACTTTCATTTTCACTTTCATGCATTGGAGAAGGCAATGGCAACCCACTTACTGTTCTTGCCTGGAGAATCCCAGGGACGGGGGAGCCTAGTGGGCTACCGTCTATGGCGTCGCACAGAGTCGAACACGACTGAAGCAACTTAGCAGCAGCAGCAGCAGCAGTTCCTTTCTTAGGGGCAGTTATCCCTGAGATTGGGACCTGGAAAGGCAGAGCCACCTCCACACACACGTCTTTTCTGTCCCCTTTCCTCTGGAGGAGAGCTCTAGTGAGCCTAGGTCTGTCAGGAAAATTCTTGGCTTTGACGGGATCCCACCCGGTGTGTGAACCTGCATACCCGACCTAGGGGCCACAGGCACCTGTTTTGCTCGAGTGGGTCCTGGAGGGGTGCAGCATAGCAAGAGCTTAAAAATCCATCCAATTTGTCTTTTTTTTTTACCTCGGAGAGAACGAGTTTGCTCCACCTCCACCCTTTGGCAGTGTGGAGGGAAGAGGGCACCACCCTCTCCCAAAGGGGACATAGGGCCTACCAGGAGAGAAAGGCCCCTTGAGGAGCTGAGCCCAGGTAGGCAGCCAGTGATGTCAAGCACACTCCCGCTGCTTGCTTCTTCATGGGCACTCCCACGATCTGCTAGGAATGTCTTTGCAAGGATCTCAAAGGGAAGGGGAGATACATGGCCCTGTCTCTGGAACTTCAGTCCTCTGAGCAGATCTGGAGGTCTTGAGTTGTATAAGCAAACCTGTTCCTTCCAAATAGAGGCTTGCAAACACACCCCCGGTGGTTGCCTCTTCTTCCCCGAAGAAGTCTTTCTTTCCCCACATGCTGCGAACTCCCTGTCCCAACCTCCAAGAATAGCGCTTCTTGCCATTCCTTTCTTAGAGGCAGTTATCCCTGAGCTTGGGGCCGTAGGGAGTAGCCCCACACTCACAGGGAAAGGCAAAGACTCCTCCATACATCTCCTCTATCCCCTTTGCTCTGGAGGAGAGCTCTAGTGAGCCTAGGTCTTTCAGGAAAATTCTTGGCTTGGACAGGATCTCACCCTGTTTGTGAACCTGCATACCCAACCAGGGGCCACAGAGCACCTGTTTCAGTAAAGTGGGCCCTGAAAGGGTGCAGCCTAGCAAGAGCTTGAAAATCCATTCAATTGCTGTTTTTGTACCTCTGACAGAGCGAGCTTGGCTCCACCCTTTGGCAGTGAGGAGAAAAGAGGCATGACACCCTCCCAAGGGGACATGGGGCCTACTTCGAGAGGAAAGGCCCCTTGTGGAGCTGAGGCCAGGAAGGCACACAGTCGTGTCAAACACACTCCCACTGCTTGCTTCTTCAGGGGCACTCCCGCTATCAGCTAGGAATGTCTTTGCAATGATCACAAAGGGAAGGGGAGATACAGGGCCCTGCTTCTGGACCTCCGGTGCTCTGAGCAAATCTCGAGGTCTCCCGTTGTTGGTCAAGGTCAAGGTCAAGTTCAAGTTCAAGGTCAAGTTCAAGTTCAAGTCAAGTTCAAGAAGTTCAAGTTCAAGTTCAAGGTCAACTTCAAGTTCAAGGTCAAGGTCAAGTTCAGGGTCAAGTTCAAGTTCAAGGTCAAGCTCAAGTTCAAGTTCAAGTGAAGTTCAAGGTCAAGGTCAAGGTTTCAAGGTCAAGTTCAAGTCAAGTTTCAAGTCAAGGACAGTTCAAGTTGAAGTTCAAATTCAAGTTCAAGTTCAAGGTCAAGGTCAAGTTCAAGGTCAAGTTCAAGTTCAAGTTGAAGTTTCAAGTTCAAGTTCAAGTCAAGATCAAGTCAAGTTCAAGTTCAAGTCAAGTTCAAGTTCAAGTTCAAGTCAAGTCAAGTCAAGTCCAAGTCAAAAGGTTCAAGCAAGGTCAAGGTCAAGTTCAAGTTCAAGGGCAGGGCAAGGCCAAGCCCCAAGGGCAAGCAACGCCAAGGGCAAGGCCAAGGCCCAGGCCAAGGCAAAGGCCAAGGCCACCAAAGCGAAGCCCAAACCCGTAACGCCTGACAAAAGGCAGAAGCCACTAGTCCCCTGTGCAGAGGAAGCCACTGAAGGCAGCAAGGCCACCGAGCTCCCCGACTCCCATTCCCACATGAAGATGTGAGGATAAAGGGCCTCATCCCAGCAAAGCACCCGCTCCCACCACCCCCAACCCCGGCCCCGCCCCCGCAGCACGCCCCCCTGAAACAACACTGTCTTCCCAGAAAAGAGAACGGAGAAGCCATGTGTGTGCCAAAGGAGCAAGATGAACGAACGATGCCACGCCCTCCGAATTTGGGCACACCTGACGCCTCGGAACCCCGGGCCTGGCTGATGGGTCCCAGCCGTTCTCGGGTGGAGGGGGTCAACACATTGGCCGAGAGCCCTTGCCCAGGCCACCCGCAAATCCACTGAGATGTGATCCGACCAAAGGGACCGAGGGCAAACGTACCGCTTGAGGTGCTGGAGGAGCCGGACGAAGCCATGGTGGGAGAGGCACACGGGCACGCTGCAGACTGCTGGCCGAGTGGGCGGGGACCCAGCAGCTCAGGACTCTGGAGAACGGGAGCTCCGCCACCATTGACGTCAATAGGGTTTGGGTGGGTAGATGGAGGGGGCCGCCCCGGCCTCTTTCCAAGCAGAGACCCTGGACGGAGTCCCGTGGAGCGAGTGGGCTTTTCCCGGGAACGGCTGTGCCCTGGACCGCCAAGATCCCCGTTGGGGTGGGCGGGCAGTTCGGGGCTTTGGTTTGTGGCCCTCCCTCGCAGCGGGGGGTGGGTTCAACCCCGAGTGGATCAATCAGGGGCCCTCAGCAGTGCCAAGGGAACTCACCACCCAGGAAACGCCCCTAGGTCCCTTTGAATTGGCCACCAACGCCCCCTTTCCCAGCCTGCCTTGCTCTGGGATTTCCCGCCTTTTCACATTCCACAGGTCCCTGGTCCTCGACTGTCCCCGCTGGCTCCTCCGAGGCATTCCGGGACACCAGACGCGCTCTCTCCAGCGCCTCCACCTAGATGCCTCGCTGTCCTCGCCTCCGTTTCCCCCATGCCCCTCCCCAACTCCTCCGTGGGCTCTTGGCATCCTTTCCCTACAGCAGTCCCAGAGTGCCACCGCTGAGGGCTTTGAGTTGCCTGGAGCCCAAGGCTCCGGCCAGAGACCTGAGGGGCCAGCGTCTGGACTGGCAGCTAATGCCATTTGGGGCTTTTCTCACGTGGAGCCTGAGGCCCGCACGTCCGCGGGCAACCCCCCAGCGTGAGTGCCCTGGAGATACCCGCCCAAGGGGACAGTGTATCCCCTACTGTGGGGAAGGAGGTTCCTGTTTTCCCTGCACTGGTTCGACTTTCACGCCGAATATCGACTCACACCATGGTGGCAAGTGGAATAGCCCTGTGGGAAAGCCTCATGGGAAAGACTCCAGGGAAAGCCACAGATCCTTGATCCACGCGAAGGGAAGCATGACACTGCTGCTACAGCTCGGGGAAAGCGCACGTGCATTTCTCCCACTTGAGACGAGGACTGACTCCCCTGGGGAAACTCCAGAAGTACCCCAAGATCCATGTCAGCACTGGAGAGGAATCCTCAGTTTGCGGCACCGACTGCACACAAGGACTTAGGCCCCAGCATCGACGAGAGAGGAATCCAGACAGGCTCCCCAATAATTCGCATGGGGACTGGCCTTTCCTGAGGCTACCAGAGCGGGTCCCTGAGGTCCCCGACGTACGTCGAAAGCTCCTGCCGCTACTCGCAAAATCCAGGAAGTTCTCCCCTCCAGGCGAGTTGAGGCCCATTTCCTCTGAGGCGTCACCAGGCTAATCACACCTAACCTCTAAACTTCCAAAGGGTCCTTCCCACCCTTGCTGCAACTCAAGAAGTTCCCCGACATAGCCGTCACCACTCGAGAGGAAGCACGATAGTCCCCCACATCCAGAGGAGCCCCGTTTCCGCCTCATAGCTCGAGAGGAGGGATCCGTTTCCTGCGTGGTCGGGAAAGATTTCCCGGCCATCCCGACACATCTCAAGAGGAGGTGCTTTCCACAAGAAAGGCGAGAGGAACTCCAGGGACGTGCCACCATTCCCAGAGTACCCCAGGTGTCTCAGTCCATTCCCCGGAAAACTTTTTTCCCTGCAATTCCTCGAATTTCAAGCCGAGGATCGACTGACACCACAGTGGCGTGGGACAGCCCTGTGGAAAGCCTCGTGGGAAAGCCTCGAGGGAAAGCCACAGATCCCTTGATCCACGCGAAGGGAAGCGTGACACTGCTGCTACAGCTCGGGAGGAAAGCGCACGTGCATGCCCCCACTCGAGACGAGAACTAACGCCCCTCGGAAGACTCCAGAAGTACCCCAAGATTCCTGTCGGCACTGGAGAGGAATCCTCAGGTTCCGGCAAGAACTCCACACAAGGTCTTAGGCCACGGCATCCATGGGAGAGGAATCCCGAGAGGCCCCGGAGCTACTCGCATGGGGACTGGCCTTTCCTGAGGCCACCAGAGCGGGTCCCTGAGGTCCCCGTCATAAGTCGAGAGCACCTGCCGCAATTCGAGAAAATCCAGGAGGTTCTCCCCTCCAGGCGAGATGAGGCCCATTTCCGCTGAGGTGTCTCGAGGCTAATCATACCTAACCTCTGGAACTTCCAAAGGGTCCTTCACACCCTTGCTGCAACTCAAGAAGTTCCCCGACATACCCGTCTACACTCGAGAGGAAACACGAGAGTTCTGCCCACATCCAGAGGAGCCCCGTTTCTGCCTCCTAGCTCGAGAGGAGGGATCCTTTCCCTGCGTGGTGGGAAAGAATTCCCAGAGTTCGGTCGCATCTCAAGAGGAGGCGCTCTCCACAGGAAAGGCGAGAGGAACTCAAGGGTCATGCCACCATTCCCAGAGTCCCCCAGATGTCTCAGTCCATTCCAGGGAAACCTGTTTTCCCTGCACTGCCTCGACTTTCAAGCCGAGGATCGACTCACACCACGGTGGCACGTGGACAGCCCTGTGGAAAGCCTCGTGGAAAGCCTCGTGGGAAAGCGGAAAGCCCTGATCCCTTGATCCACGCGAAGGGAAGCGACACTGCTGCTACAGCTCGAGAGGAAAGCACGTGCATGCCCCCACTCGAGACGAGGACTGACTCCCCTGGGGAGACTCCAGAAGTACCCCAAGATCCATGTCAGCACTGGAGAGGAATCTCAGGTTCGCACTGACTCCACACAAGGTCTTAGGCCCCAGCATCGACGGGAGAGGAATCCCGAGAGGCCCCGAGCAACTCGCATGGGCTGGCCTTTCCTGAGGCCACCAGAGCGGGTCCCTGATCCCTCGTAAGTCGAGAGCACCTGCCCAACTCGAGAAAATCCAGGAGGTTCTCCCCTCCAGGCGAGATGAGGCCCATTTCCGCTGAGGCGTCTCGAGGCTAATCACACCTAACATCTGGAACTTCCAAAGGGTCCTTCACACCTTGCTGCAACTCAAGAAGTTCCCCAACATACCCGTCTCCACTCGAGAGGAAGCACGAGAGTCCCGCCCACATCCAGAGGAGCCCCGTTTCCGCTCCTAGCTCGAGAGGAGGGATCCTTTCCCCCTGCGTGGTCGGGAAAGAATTCCCGGGTTCCCGTCGCATCTCAAGAGGAGGCGCTCTCCACAGGAAAGGCGAGAGGAACTCCAGGGTCGTGCCACCATTCCCAGAGTCCCCCAGATGTCTCAGTCCATTCCAGGGAAACCTGTTTTCCCTGCACTGCCTCGACTTTCAAGCCGAGGATCGACTCACACCACGGTGGCTGTGGGAAAGCCTCGTGGGAAAATCGTGGGAAAGCCTCGAAAGCCAGATCCCTTGATCCACGCGAAGGGAAGCGTGACACTGCTGCTACAGCTCGGGAGGAAAGCGCACGTGCATGCCCCCCACTCGAGACGAGGACTGACTCCCTGGGGAGACTCCAGAAGTACCCAAGATCCATGTCAGCACTGGAGAGGAATCCTCAGGTTCCGGCACCGACTCCACACAAGATCTTAGGCCCCATCGACGGGAGAGGAATCCGAGAGGCCCCCGAGCAACTCGCATGGGGACTGGCCTTTCCTGAGGCCACCAGAGCGGTCCCTGAGGTCCCCGTCGTAAGTCGAGAGCACCTGCCGCAACTCGAGAAAATCCAGGAGGTTTCTCCCTCCAGGCGAGATGAGGCCCATTTCCGCTGAGGCGTCTCGAGGCTAATCACACTAACATCTGGAACTTCCAAAGGGTCCTTCACACCCTTGCTGCAACTCAAGAAGTTCCCCGACATACCCGTCTCCACTCGAGAGGAAGCACGAGAGTCCCGCCACATCCAGAGGAGCCCCGTTTCCGCCTCCTAGCTCGAGAGAGGAGGGATCCTTTCCCTGCGTGTTCGGGAAAGAATTCCCGGCGTTCCCGTCGCATCTCAAGAGGAGGCGCTCTCCACAGGAAAGGCGAGAGGAACTCCAGGGTCGTGCCACATTCCCAGAGTCCCCCAGATGTCTCAGTCCATTCCAGGGAAACCTGTTTTCCCTGCACTGCCTCGACTTTCAAGCCGAGGATCGACTCACACCACGGTGGCACGTGGAACAGCCCTGTGGGAAAGCCTCGTGGGAAAGCCTCGAGGGAAAGCCACAGATCCCTTGATCCACGCGAAGGGAAGCGCGACACTGCTGCTACAGCTCGGGAGGAAAGCGCACGTGCAT
>NW_017191775.1:0-10623 GCF_001704415.2 Capra hircus
GCACGTGCATGCCCCCACTCGAGCGAGGACTGACTCCACTGGGGAGACCCAGAAGTACCACAAGATCCATGTTATCACTGGGGAGGAAACCTCAGGTTCCGGCACCGACTCCACACAAAGGTCTTAGGCCCCGGGATCGACGGAGGGGGAATCCCGAGAGCCCCCGAGCAACTCGCATGGGACTGGCCTTTCCTGAGGCCACCAGAGCGGGTCCCTGAGGTCCCCGTCGTAAGTCGAGAGCACCTGCCGCAACTGCGAGGAAATCCAGGAGGTTCTCCCCTCCAGGCGAGATGAGGCCCATTTCCGTTGAGCGTCTCGAGGCTAATCACACCTAACCTCTGGAACTTCCAAAGGGTCTTCACACCCTTGCTGCAACTCAAGAAGTTTCTCGACATACCCGTCTCCACGCGAGAGGAAGCACGAGAGTTCGACCCACATCCAGAGGAACCCGTTTCCGCCTCCTAGCTCCTGAGGAGGGATCCTTTCCCTGCGTGTTCGGGAAAGAATTCCCGACGTTCCCGTCGCATCTCAAGAGGAGGCGCTCTCCACAGGAAAGGCGAGAGAACTCCAGGGTCGTGCCACCATTCCCAGAGTCCCCCAGATGTCTCAGTCCATTCCAGGGAAACCTGTTTTCCCTGCACTGCTCGACTTTCAAGCCGAGGATCGACTCACACCACGGTGGCACGTGGGACAGCCCTGTGGGAAAGCATCGTGGGAAAGCCTCATGGGAAAGCCTCGAGGGAAAGCCACAGATCCCTTGATCCACGCGAAGGGAAGCGTGACACTGCTGCTACAGCTCGGGAGGAAAGCGCACGTGCATGCCCCCACTCGAGATGAGGACTGACTTCACTGGGGAGACTACAGAAGTACCCCAAGATCCATGTCAGCACTGGAGAGGAATCCTCAGGTTCTGGCACCGACTTCACGCAAGGTCTTAGGCCCCGGCATCGACGGGAGAGCATTCCCGTGAGGCCCCGGAGCAACTCGCCTGTGGACTGGCCTTGCCTGAGGCCACCAGAGCGGGTCCCCTGAGGTCCCCGTCGTAAAGTCGAGAGCACCTGCACAACTCGAGAAAATCCAGGAGGTTCTCCCCCTAAGGTGAGATGAGGCCATTTCCGCTGAGGCGTCTCGAGGCTAATGACACCTAACCTCTGGAACTACAAAGGGGTCCTTCACACCCTTGCTGCAACTCAAGAAGTTCCCCGACATACCCGTCTCCACTCGAGAGGAAGCACGAGAGTCCCGCCCACATTCAGAGGAGTCCGTTTCCGGCTCCTATCTCGAGAGGAGGGATCCCCAGCGTGTTCGGGAAAGAATTCCCGTCATTCCCGTCGCATCAGAAGAGCAGGCGCTCTCCACAAGAAAGGCGAGAGGAACTCCAGGGTCGTGCCACCATTCCAGAGTCCCCCAGATGTCTCAGTCCATTTCAGGGAATCCTGTTTTTCCCTGCACTTCCTCGACTTTCAAGCCGAGCGACTCACTCCACGGTGGCACGTGGGACAGCCCTGTGGGAAAGACTCGTGGAAAAGCCCCTGATCCCTTGATACACGCGAAGGGAAGCGTGACACTGCTGCTACAGCTCGGGAGGAAAGCGCACGTGCATGCCATACTCGAGACGAGGACTGACTCCCCTGGGGAGACTCCAGAAATTACCCAAGATCCATGTCAGCACGGGAGAGGAATCCTCAGGTTCCAGCACCGACTCCCCACAAGGTCTTAGGCCCATCATCGATGGGAGAGGAATCCCGAGAGGCCCCAGAGCAACTCACATGGGGACTGGTCTTTTCTGAGGCCACCAGAGCGTGTCCCTGTGGTCCCCGTCGTAAGTCGAAAGCACCTGCTGCTACTGGAAAAAATCCCGGAGGTTCTCCCTCCAGGCGAGATGAGGCCCATTTTCCGCTGAGGCGTCCAGAGGCTAATCACACCTAACCTCTGGAACTTCCAAAGGGTCCTTCGCACCCTTGCTGCAACTCAAGAAGTTCCCGGACATACCCGTTTCCACTCCAGAGGAAGCTCGAGAGTCCCGCCCATATCCAGAGGAGCCCCGTTTACACCTCCTAGCTCGAGAGGAGGCATCCTTTCCCTGCGTGGTCGGGAAAGAATTCCCGGCTTTCCTGTCGCATCTAAAGAGGAGGTGCTCTCCACAGGAAAGGCGAGGAGAACTCCAGGGTCATGCCACCATTCCCAGAGTCCCCCAGATGTCTCAGTCCATTCCAGGGAAACCTGTTTTTCCCTGCACTGCCTCGAATTTCAAACCGAGGATCGACTCACACCACGGTGGCACGTGGGACAGCCCTGTGGAAAAGCCTCGTGGAAAGTCTCGTGGGAAAGCCTCGAGGGAATGCCACACATCCTTGATCCACGCGTAGGGAAGCGTGACACTGCTGCTACAGCTTGGGAGGAAAGTGAACGTGCAGGCCCCCACTCGAGACGAGGACTGACTCCCCTGGGGAGACTCCAGAAGTACCCCCAAGGTACATGTCAGCACTGGAGAGGAATCCTCAGGTTCCGGCACCGACTCCACACAAGGTCTTAGGCCCCGGGATCGACGGGAGAGGAATCCTGAGAGGCCCCCGAGCAACTCACATGGGGACTGGCCTTTCCTGATGCCACCAGAGTGGGTCCCTGAGGTCCCCGTCGTAAGTCGAGAGCACATGCCGCAACTCGAGAAAATCCAGGAGGTTCTCCCTCCAGGCGAGATGAGGCCCATTTCCGGTGAGGCGTCTGCAGGCAAATCACACCTAACCTCTGGAACTTCCAAAGGGTGCTTCATACCCCTTGCTGCAACTTAAGAAGTTCCCCGACATACTTATCTCCACTCGAGAGGAATCATGAGAGTCCCGCCCAAACCCAGAGGAGTCTCGTTACCGCCTCCTAGCTCGAGAGGAGGGATCCTTTCCCTGCGTGGTCGGGAAAGAATTCCCGGCGTTCCCTTCGCATCTCAAGAGCAGGAGCTCTCCACAGGAAAGGGAGAGGAACTCCAGGGTCGTGCCACCATTCCAGAGTCCCCAGATCTCTCAGTCCATTCCAGGGAAACTGTTTTCCCCTCGATTACCGCGACTTTCAAGCCGAGGATCGACTCACACCACTGTGGCACGTGGAACATCCCTGGGGTAAAGCCTCGTGGGAAAGCCTCGAGGGAGAGCCTCAAGGGAAAGGTAAAGATCACTTGATCCACGCGACGGGAAGCGTGACACTGGCTGCTAGAGCTCGGGAGGAAAAGCGCACGTGCTTGCCCCACTCGAGACGTGGACTGACTCCCTGTGGGACACTCCAGAAGTACCCCAAGATCCATATCAGCACTGGAGAGGAATCCTCAGGTTCTGGCCCCGACTACACACAAGGTCTTAGGCCCCGGCATCTACGGGAGAGGAATCCCGAGAGGCCCAGAGCAACTCGCATGGGGACTGTCCTTTCCTGAGGCCACCAAGAGCGGGTCCCTAAGGGGCCCGTCGTAAGTGAGAGCACCTGCCGCAACTCGAGAAAATCCAGGAGGTTCTCCCCTCCAGGCGAGATGAGGCCCTTTTTACCTGAGGCGTCTCGAGGCTAATCTCACCTTAACCTCTGGAACTTCCAAAGGGTCTTTCACACCCTTGCTGCAACTCAACAAGTTCCCCGACATACCCATCTCCAGTCGAGAGGAAGAACGAGAGTCCCGCCCACATCCAGAGGAGCCATTTTTCCGCCGCATAGCTCGAGAGGTGGGATCCTTTCCGTGCATGGTCGGGAAAGAATTCCGTTCCTGTCGCATCTCAAGAGGAGGCGCTCTCAACAGGAAAGGCGAGAGGAACTCCAGGGTCGTGCCACATTCCCAGAGCCCCCAGATGTCACAGTCCATTCCAGGGAAACCTGTTTTCCCTGAACTGCCTCGACTTTCAAGCCGAGGATCGACTCACACCACGGTGGCACGTGGGACAGCCCTGTGGGAAAGCCTGCGTGGGAAAGCCTCGTGGGAAAGCCTCGAGGGAAAGCCACAGATCCCTTGATCCACGCGAAGGGAAGCCTGACACTGCTGCTGCTGCAGCTCGGGAGGAAAGCACGTGCATGCCCCATTCGAAACGACGACTACTCCTGGGGGACTCCAGAAGTACCCAAGTTCCATGTCAACACTGGAGAGTAAACCTCACGTTCTGGCACACAAGGTCTTAGGCCCGGCATCGACGGGAGAGGAATACCGAGAGGCCCCGAGCAACTCGCATGGGGCCTGGCCTTTCCTGAGGCCACCAGAGCGGGTCCCTGAGGTCCCCGTCATAGGTCGAGAGCACCTGTCGCAACTTGAGAACATCCAGGAGGTTCTCCCCTCCAGGCGAGATGAGGCCCATTTTCCGCTGAGGCATCTAGAGGCTAATCACACCTAACCTCTGGAACTTCCAAAGGGTCCTTCACACCCTTGCTGCAACTCAAGAAGTTCCTCGACATACCCGTCTCCACTCGAGAGGAAGCACGAGAGTCCCGCCCACATCCAGAGGAGCCCAGTTTCCACCTCCTAGCTCGAAAGGGATCCTTTCCCTGCGTGGTCGGGAAAGAATTCCTGCGTTCCCGTCGCATCTCAAAAAGAGGAGCTCTCCACAGGAAAGGCGAGAGGAACTCCAGGGTCTGGCCACCATTCCCCAGAGTCCCCCAGATGTCTCAGTCCATTCCAGGGAAACCTTTTTTCTCTGCACATCCTCGACTTTCAAGCCGAGGAACGACTCACACCATGGTGGCACGTGGGAGAGCCCTGTGGGAAAGTTTCATTGGAAAGCCTCGTGGGAAAGCCTCGAGGGAAAGCCACAGATCCCTTGATCCACGCGAAGGGAAGCGTGACAATGCTGCTACAGCTCGGGAGGAAAGCACACGTGCATACCCAAACTCAAGACGAGGACTGACTCCCCTGGGGAGACTCCAGAAGTACCCCAAGATCCATGTCAGCACTGGAGAGGAATCCTCAGGTTCCAGCCCGACTCCACACAAGGTCTTAGGGCCCGGCATCGTCGGGAGAGGAATCCCTAGAGGACCCCGAGCAACTCGCATGTGGACTGGCCTTTCCTAAGGCCACCAGAGCGGGTCCCTGTTGTGCCCTTTGTAAGTTGAGAGCACCTGCCGCAACTCGAGAAAATCCAGGAGGTTCACACCTCCAGGCGTAATGAGGCCCATTTCCGCTGAGGCGTCTCGAGGCTAATCACACCTAACCTCTGGAACTTCCAAAGGGTCCTTCACACCCTTGCTGCAACTCAAGAAGATCCCCCGAAATACCCGTCTCCACTAGAGTGGAAGCACGAGAGTCCCTCTCACATCCAGAGGAGCCCGGTTTCTGCCTCATAGCTCGAGAGGAGGGATCTTTTATCTGCGTGTTGGTGAAAGAATTCCCGTCGTTCCGTCGCATCTCCAGAGGAGGCCCTCTCATAGGAAAGGCCAGACGAAGTCCACGGTCGTGCCACCATTCCCAGAGTCCCCCAGATGTCTCAGTCCATTTCAGGGAAACCTGATTTCACTGCACTGCCTCGAATTTCTAGCCGAGGATCGACTCACACCACGATGGCACGTGGACAGCCCTGTGGGAAAGCCTCGTGGGAAAGCCTCGAGGAAAGCCACAGATCCAAGATCCATGCGAAGGGAAGCGTTGCACTGCTGCTACAGCTCGGAGGAAAGCGCACGTTCATGCCCCCACACTAAGACGAGACTAACTCCCTGGGAGACTCCAGAATACCCAAATCCATATCAGCACTGGAGAGGAAACCTCAGGCTTCCCGGCACCGACTCCACACAGGTCTTAGGCCCCGGCATCGACGGGAGAGGAATCCCGAGAGGCCCCAGAGCAACTCGCATGGGGACTGGCCTTTCCTGAGGCCACCAGAGCGGTCCCTGAGTCCCCGTAGTAAGCAAGAGCACCTGCCGCAACTCGAGAAAATCAGGAGGTTCTCCCCTCCAGGCGAGATGAGGCCCTTTTCCTCTGAGGCGTCTCGAGGCTAACCATACCTAACATCTGAACTTCCAAAGGGTCCTTCACACCCTTGCTGCAACTGAAGAAGTTCCCCGACATACCTGACTCCACTCGAGAGGAAGCACGAGAATCCCGCCCACATCCAGAGGAGCCCGTTTCCGCCTCATACCTCGAGGTCAGGTATCCTTTCCCTGCATGTTCGGGAAAGAATTCCGGTGTTCCCGTCGCATCTCATGAGGAGGCGCTCTCCACAGAAAGGCGGAGGAACTCCAGGGTCGTGCCACCATTCCAAGAGTCCCCCAGATATCTCAGTCTGCCGGGGTCCAGCCCCGCTGGATCCAGGGAATTCGACGGATGGACGGCGTTGTCGTGGAAAGTCTTTTTTATTTATTAATGTAAGATTAGATTAAGAAATTATAGTGTAGTAAGAAGATTAACTGGAGGAAAAGGGCTGAATATCTTGGTTTACGTGGAAGGCCAATAAAATTCCAGACAAGGAATTTTCACCATCTACGTTGGGCCACCAGCCCTGCTTGAATATCTAAGGGTGCACACCTTAAGCTCCCTTTCGTGCAGGTCTTAACAGCCAGGCAAGTAAGTAGACCTGGCGAGCCTCCGCGCCCCTGGTGGAGATTCAGCCTGAAGTTAAAGTAAAAAGCAGAGAGAAGGAAAGGAGAGAAGAAGAAGAGAGAAAAAGACACGGGGGCCCTGAGTCTCAAGAAACCATGGCCGAGAGACTAGTTCGAGAAACTGGCCCGAGAAACTGGCCCCATCCTTTATTGTTCATAAAGCCTTTTATACTTTTGATAAAACATGGAGTTCAATGGGTAACACAAAATTATGTAGCGTTCGCACCCCAGACTCTTTCTGTACATCATTTTGTATACAAAAGGTCTCTGGTGATTTACATTATCTTCTGGCCAAGAGGCTTGTTAAACACTTTTTGGCTCTCTTCCTTAATGAATGTTAATTTTGTTTCCTCTGAAGTGTTTTTCTTTAATCTGCATTTCCTTAAAGCATTAAAGTTACATCTCTATAAAACAAAGGTGCAGTGGGTTATAACAAAGAAGGTACTTAACTCAAAGATCTAATGTTGCTAATACCAGGTCTACTACTTGTTTTTTTAATATACCAACTCTATCTAAAAATAAAGGATATGAAAATTTAGCAGCAAGCATTGACCCAAAAAATGAAACTTTTAATCAGTCCTATTATAAAGATTTTGACTCCTCGGATGCCCCTACATTCCTAGGATGCTTTAAGCTTCCTGTGCCTCCTGGGGAAAGGAGGCCTCAAACAATCACATGCCAGCTGTACGAGTCCTGCAGGCAGGCTAGAAAGCATTCAGAGGGGTTTTTGGATTGAAACACTCTTTCAAATGCTGAAGACTAAAGCCCTGAATTGACTTTTTCCAGAAAATGTCAGAAGAGTGGAAAAGCAGAGCAAAAAAGCCGCAGATTTTTTGTTGGGTATGTGCGTAGGAAACTTCCAGAGGGGTCCCTGAAGTCTGAACACACCATGCCTATGTCAGCTTTCTTCCTCATGACGTTATCACGGGCGGGAGTCCTCATACTGGCTCCCAGCATCAGTCCAATCCAGAGGAACCTGTTTTCCCTGCACTGCCTCGACTTTCACGCTGAGGATCAACTCACACCACGGTGGCACGAGGGAAAGCCCTGTGAGAAAGCCTCGTGGGAAAGCCTCCAGGGAAAGCCACAGATCCCTTGATCCACACGACGGGAAGCGTGACCCTGCTGCTACAGCTCGGGAGGAAAGCACACGTGCGTGCCCTCACTTGAGAGGAGGATTGACTCTCCAGGGGAGACTCCAGAAGAACCCCAATATCCATGTCAGCACTGCAGAGGAAACGTCAGGTTCCGGCCCCGAATCCACACAAGTTGTTCGGCCGGGCATCAACAGGAGAGTTATCAAGAGAAGCCCCCAGCATCTGGCATGGGGACTGGCCTTTGATGAAGCCACCAGAGCGGGTCCCTGAGGTCCCCGTCGTAAGTCGGGAGCACCTGCCGCAACTCGAGAAAATCCAGGAGGTTCTCCCCTCCAGGCGAGATGAGGCCCATTTCCAATGAGGTGTCTCGAGGCTAATTACATCTAATCTCTGGAACTTCCAAAGGGTCCTTCACACCCTTGCTGCAACTCAAGAAGTTCCCCGACATTCCCATCTCCACTCGAGAGGAAACACGAGGGTCCTGCCCACATCCAGAGTAGCCCCGTTTCATCCTCCTAGCTAGAGATGAGGGATCCTTTCCCTGCTTGGTCGGGAAAGAACTTCCGGCATTCCCGTCGCATCTCAGGTGGAGGCGCTCTCCACAGGAAGGGAGAGAGGAACTCCATGGTCGTGCCACCATTTCAAGCGTCCCCAGATGTCTCAGTCCATTCCAGAGGATCTTGTTTTTTACAGAGTGCCTAAACTTTCATGCCGAGGATCGCCTCACACCACGGTGGCACGGGGGACAGCCCTGTGGGAAAGCCTCGTGGGAAAGCCTCTAGGAAAAGCCTAGAGGAAAAGCCACAGATCCATTGATCCACGCGACGGGAAGCATGACACTGCTGCTACAGCTCGGGAGGAAGGGCATGCGCATGCCATGCCCACTCGAGACGAGGACTGATTCCCCTTGGGAGACTTCAGAAGTATCCCAAAAACATGTCAGCACTGGAGAGGAATACTCAGGTTCTGGCCCCCCACTCCACACAAGGTCTTGGGCCCCGGCATCTACCGGTGAGGAATCCCGAGAGGCCTCTAGCAACTCGCATGGGGACTGGTCTTTCCTAAGGCCAACAGAACGGGTCCCTGAGGTCCCCGTCGTAAGTCGAGAGCACCTGCCACAACTCGAGAAAATGAAGGAGATTCTCCCTTCAGGCGAGATGAGGCCCATTTCCACTGAGACGTCTCGAGGCTAATCACACCTAACCTCTGGAACTTCCAAAGGGTCCTTCACACCATAGCTGCAACTCAAGAAGTTCCACGAGAGACCCGTCGCCACTACATAGGAATCACCAGGGTACCACCCACATCCAGAGGAGCCCCAAATTCCCCCTCCTAGCTCAATGTGAGGGATCCTTTCCCTGATTGGCCGGGAAAGAATTCCTGTCGTACCTGTCGCATCTCAAGAGGAGGCACGCTCCACAAGAAAGGTGAGAGGAACTCCAGGGTCGTTCCACCATTCCAAGAGTCCCCCAGATGTCTCAGTCCTTTCCAGAGGAACTTGTTTACCCTGCACTGCCTCGACGTTCACGCGGGAGACCGACTCACACGATGGTGGCACGTGGGACAGCCCTGTGGGAAAGCCTCGTGGGAAAGCCTCGTGGGAAAGCCTCGAGGAAAACAAGAAACCCCTTGATCAACCCAACGGGAAAATTGACTCTGCTCCTAATGCTCGGAGAGAAAAGCGCACGTGCATGCCCCCATTGGAGACGAAGATGACTCCCCTGTGGAGACTCCAGTAGTACCCCAAGATCCATGTTAGCACTGGAGAGGAAACCTCAGGTTCGGGCACCGACTCCAAACAAGGTCTTAGGCCCCGTCATCGACCGGAGAGGAATCCCGAGAGGCCCCTTAGCAACTCGCAAGTCGACTGGCATTTCCTGAGTGGACCAGAGCGGGTTACATAAGTCCCGGTCGTACTGGAGAGCACCTGCTGAAACTCGAGAAAATCCAGGAGGTTCTCCCTGCAGGCGAGATGAGGCCCATTTCCGGCTGAGGCGTCTCGAGTCTAATCACACCTAACCTCTGGAACTTCCAAAGGGTCCTTCACACCCTTGCTGCAACTCAAGAAGTTCCCCGCGACATACCGTCTCCACACGAGAGGAAGCACCAGAGACCGCCCACATCCAGAGGAGCCCCGTTTCCGCCTCCTAGCTCGAGAGGAGGGATCCTTTCCCTGCGTAGGCCAGGAAAGAATTCCTGGCGTTCCTGGCGCATCTCAAGAGGAGGCGCTCTCCACAGGAAAGGCGAGAGGAACTCCAGGGTCGTGCCACCATTCCAGAGTCCCCCCAGATGTCTCAGTCCATTTCAGGGAAACCTGATTTCCCTGCACTGCCTCGAATTTCTAGCCGAAGGATCGACTCACACCACGATGGCACATGAAACAGCCCTGTGGGAAAGCCTCGTGGGAAAGCCACGAGGGAAAGCCACAGATCCCTTGATCCATGCAAAGGGAAGCGTGACACTGCTGCTACAGCTCGGGAGGAAAGCGCACGTTCATGCCCCCACACAAGACGACGACTAACTCCCTGGGGAGACTCCAGAAGTACCCCAAGATCCGTGTCCACACTGGAGAGGAATCCTCAGGTTCCGGCACCGACTCCACACAAGGTCTTAGGCCCCGGCATCGAAGGGAGAGGAATCCTGAGAGGCCCCGAGCAACTCGCATGGCGCTGGCCTTTCCTGAGGCCACCAGAGCGGGTCCCTGAGGTCCCGTCGTAAGTCGAGAGCACCTGCCGCAACTAGAGAAAATCCATTAGGTTCTCCCCTCTCAGGCGAGATGAGGCCCATTTCCGCTGAGGCGTCTCGAGGCTAATCACACCTAACTCTGGAACTTCCAAAGGGTCCTTCACACCCTAGCTGCAACTCAAGAGGTTCCACGAGAGACCCGTCGCCACTCCCATAGGAATCAAACAGGGTACCACCCACATCCAGAGGAGCCCCAATTCCCCCTGGCTCAAGATGAGGGTTCCTTTCC
>NW_017191776.1:0-10622 GCF_001704415.2 Capra hircus
CTCTCCGGGGCACCCTCCGCTCCTCTTCGGGTCCCGCGATGAAGGTCCACGCGACGAGGTGCAGCTTCGATTGAAGCCACATCGCAGCCGGCCGACAGCCAGTGAAAGTGAGCGGCGCATCTGCAGCCAGACCAGGACTATCGGCGTGCGAGAGTCGGAGGAACTTACGAGCGAGAGGGGAAATCCCGTTCTGCTCCAGAAGCGGGAAGTGCTCATGATCTGCGAAATCTGCAAGTCATACCCCCTGCCAAGGTCTCGGGCTCCAAGCGTCGTCTTCAGGCGTTTCCAGGTGGATCAAAGTCCCGAGCGTTCCAGATTCTTAGGATTATCCTAGTGTCCTATCGATCCAGATATTATCAGAAGTTGTCTTACAGGCCAAGGCATCTGTACTTTTACAAGAGTCCCACGATCTCATGTGCTCTTTCCCTGTTTTCCGCAGTAGAGATCTCGTAGCAGACTCTACAGCAGAGGATTACCGAAAGACCGGCATAGCCACATTTCATTCTCCCACGTACTAGCTGCCTCACTTTTCTGCGGAGGTCTCCCAGCGGTCATGGTGTGCAGGAATCAAGGCAAAGGTCCTTCGATCCTTACTGTTGTCGTTGGAGTATTGCTTCCTGGTTTATTTGCGGAAGTTGTCATACTCTTACAGATAAGACAGACTAAAGCAGAGGACACATCTGGTCCTTTTCCTAAATATGGCCCAGGATTGCCGTTTAGTGTATCTATTGTGTATGACCCACGCGGCAGCTCTAGACAGTTCTTAATGGACAGGATCTTTGCCCTTTGTATTACCCTAAAATATGTGATGATGCCAAGGAAGCAAAAAGAGCGATGCCAATGGAATGGGGAGTCTTGATGTGATGTGCGGCGATTCAGAGCTTTGATTCTCCTTTCTCCCATTAACGACCAAATAGACCACAATGGAACCCTCGTCAAATCAAGCCAGCAGGGGATATTTAACAATGGCGAGGAGCACTCTATGGGCAGCTTCACGCCGCTCGAGATTACTTATGACAGTAGGATCTATGATCTTGACCCTTCCTTTAACGCGCGCTATGATCATCGGTGGGACTATCTTACCAGCAGACTACAGAGGAGCGAGTGAGGAGAGAGGAGGCAGGATGGAGAGCTGCTTTCACAGACAAGGCGATTCAGAAATTACAGAAGACGGTTCACCTTCTCCCTACTATTTAGTCGTGGGAGGATTACAGATCACGTTCCAGGATCTCGGATTCATACTCACCTCGTCGCTATTAAGCATGCAATGATGAAGGACTTTCTGAAAACCGTGCCCTTAGAGTTTGGATATTGTTTATGTGGACACTATTTTTTATTGTCCTCCTGTTTAAAAGGTGAAACAGTGCCTGGCTGAAGATTAGTTGTGACTTTTTACACCTTTTATGATGACTTAGCTTGGTGGAGTGAAAATGCTGTTTTGCATTCTGCATTTTTGTTGTAGTTCCGCTTGCTTTGCTTCAAAGTTCAAGTGTTTTCCAGAAAAGTATGTTTTACATGTTATTTTTTCTACCAGCTCTAAATTTTGACTGCTGCAGAGTTCTATTGTACAGAACTTCATTAAATGGTTTTTCTTACTGAATACAGGGTATTCTGAAGATGAAGCCTTTGTGTTGTAACAATGCTACCAAATTTTTGGCAAAAGCCAACAATTAACGTGTTTGGTTTTTACTTTTCTTTTCTAACATGTATCCAATGCTTAGGAGAGAACTGTTACTGATTTAGCGGATTGTCAGTAGTAAATAAAGAAAAACATGCCCGTTTTCCTCGAGTCCATGAAATACATACCGTAGGCTTTAATATTACCTGCTAGGGGTTATAGTTACATGTATAATTCAAAATCTTTCACGCATGCTTCTGTGGTAACTCTATACTTTCGCTAGTCTTTAACAACTTCAAGCATCTTTCAATACAGCCAAATGGCCTTAATTTGTCTCTTTACTCTCAAATGTGACTTTTGGGCAGAGCCTTTATTCGTAATCTGTTTTTATCTCACTAGCATCATGCAGGGCAATAAGATCGAGCTTGCACAAATTGATAGCCTGGTAAAAAGGGCACTTTTCTTAAAAGCTGTTTGTTCTCCAAGAAACCTGCCAGGGCCATGATGGAATTGGTATTTCAATTCAGTAATCAGCAACCGTGAAAATACATATTTCCACCACCAGAATGTACTTCTTGTTCTTCTAAGGCCTTTTGTAAGACTATATGGAAAAACTGGGACGTTGTCTTCAGAAGGTTTTGCGAAAAAAGAACGGGAATTACACCTACACCGTTGTGTCGGTGATGATTCTGAAGAAGACTTTGCCCTGTTCATTTCTTAACTACTACTTTCAGGTTCTTTCCATTACCTTAGGAAAACAGAACGGGCCCCAATTTCACTCAAAACCAGTTTTGAGAACGTGTGTTAAATAAATGCAAGAAAAGAGTAAAAGGAAAGAAAAAAAAAGGACCTTGTGAAGGAGTTGGGGCCGGAGGCAACCTGAGGATTCTTAGCAGGGCTGCCATGGATCTTGGGTGCACGCGATACTCTTGCAGCGCCCCCCAGGGAAGTCAGTCTTCGTCTCGAATGGGGGCATGCACGTGCGCTTTCCTCCGAGCTGTAGCAGCAGTGTCACGCTTTCCAGTAGCGTGGATCAAGTGATCTGCGGCTTTTCCTCCAGGCTTTACCAAGAGGCTATCCCAGAGGGCTGTCCCACATGCCGCCGAGGTGTGAGTCGAACCTCGGCGTGAAAGTCGAGCAGTGCAGGGAAAACAGGTTTCCCTGGAATGGACTGAGACATCTGGGGGACTCTGGAAATGGTGGCACGACACTGGGGTTCCTCTCGCCTTTCCTGTGGAGAGTGCCCTCTTGAAATGCGACGGGAACGCCGGGAATTCTTTCCCCACTACGCAGGGAAAGGATCCCACCTCTCAAGCTATGAGGCGGAAACGGGGCTCCTCTGGATGTGGGCGGGACTCTCGTGCTTCTCTCGAGTGGAGCCGGGTATGTCGGGGAACTTCTTGAGTTGCAGCAAGGTTGTGAAGGACCTTTGGAAGTTCAGAAATGGGCCTCATCTCGGCTGAGGGGAGAACCTCCTGGATTTTATCGAGTTGCAGCAGGTGCTCTCGACTTTCGACGGGGACTCAGGGACCCGCTCTGGTGGCCTCAGGAAAGGCCAGTCCACATGCGAGTTGCTCGGGGCCTCTGGGGATTCCTCTCCATCAATGCCAGGGCCTAGACCTTGTGTGGAGTCGGTGCCGGAACTTGAACATTCCTCTGCAGTGCTGACATGGATCTTGGGGTACTTCTGAAGTCTCCCAGGGGAGTCAGTCCTCGTCTCGAGTGGGGGCATGCTCGTGCGCTTTCCTTCCGAGGTGTAGCAGCACGGTCACGCTTCCCGGCGAGTGGATAAAGGGATCTGTGTCTTTCCCTTGAGGCTTTCTCTCGAGGCTTTCCACGAGGCTTTCCCACAGGGTGTCCCACGTGCCACCGGTGGTGTGAGTTGATCCTCTGCTGAAAGTCGAGACAGTGCAGGGAAAACAGGTTTCCCTTGAATGGACTTAGACATCTGGGGAACTCTGGGAATGGTGGCACGACCCTGGAGTTCCTCTCGCCTTTCCTGTGGAGAGCGCCTCCTCTTTAGATGGGACGGGAACTCCGGGAATTCTTTCCGGACCACGCAGGGAAAGGAAGCATCCTCTCGAGCTATGAGGCAGAACGGGCTCCTCTGGATGTGGGCGGACTCTCGTGCTTCCTCTCGAGTGGAGACAGGTATACCGGGGAACTTCTTGAGTTGCAGCAAGGGTGTGAAGGACCCTTTGGTAGTTCCAGAGGTTAGATGTGATTAGCCTCGAGACGCCTCAGCGGAAAAGGGCCTCATCTCGCCTGGAGGGGAGAACCTCCTGGATTTTCTCGAGTTGCGGCAGGTGCTGTCGACTTACGACGGGGACCTCAGGGACCCGCTCTGGTGGCCTGAGTAAAGGCCAGTCCCATTTGAGATGTTTGGGGGCTGCTCGGGATTCCTCTACGTCGCATGCCGGGGCCTAAGACTTTGAGTGGAGTCGGTGTCCCAACCTGAGGATTCCTCTCCACTGCTGACATGGATCTTAGGGTACTTCTGGTGTCTCCCCAGGGGAGTCCAGTCCTCGTCTCCAGTGGCGGCATGCAGTTCGATTCCCTCCCGAGCTGTAACAGCAGTGTCACGCTTCCAGTCGAGTGGATCAAGGGATCAGTGTCTTTCCCTTGAGGCTATCCCATGAGGCTTTCCCAGGAGGCTTTCCCACAGGGCTGTCCCACGTGCCACCGTGGTGTGAGTCGATCCTCGGCATGAAATCGAGGCAGTGCAGGGAAAACAGTTTTCCCTGGAATGGACTGAGACATCTGGGGGACTCTGGGAATGGTGGCACGACCCTTGAGTTCCTCTCGCCTTTACTGAGGAGACCACCTCCTCTTGAGATGCGACGGGAATGCAGGCAATTCTTTCCCAACCACGCAGGGAAAGGATCCATCCTCTCGAGCTAAGAGGCGTAAACGGGGCTCCTCTGGATGTGGGCGGGACTTTCGTGCTTCCTCTCGAGTGGAGACGGGTATGTCGGGGAACTTCTTGAGTTGCAGCAAGGGTGTGAAGGACCCTTTGGAAGTTCCAGAGGTTAGGTGTGATTAGCCTGGAGACGCCTCAGCGTAATAGGGCCTCATCTCGCCTGGAGGGGAGAACCTCCTGGATTTTCTCGAGATGAGGCAGGTGCTCTCGACGTAGGATGGGGACCTCATTGACTCGCTCTGGTGGCATCAGGAAAGGCCAGTCGCCAAGAAAGTTGCCCGGGGGCCTCTCGGGATTCCACTCCCGTCGATTCCGGGGCCTAAGGCCTTGTGTGGAGTCGGTTCCGGAACCTGAGGATTCCTCTCCAGGGCTGACATGGATATTGGGGTAGTTCTGTAGTCTCCCCAGGGGAGTCAGTCCTCTTCTCGAGTGGGGGCATGCGCGTGAGCTTCACTCCCGAGCTCTAGCAGCAGTGTCACGCTTCCCGTCGAGTAGATCATGGGATCTGTGGCTTTCCCTCGAGGCTTTCCCACGAGGCTTTCCCACAGGACTGCCCCACGAGCCACCGTGGTGTGAGTCGATCCTCGGCTTGAAAGTCGAGGCAGTGCAGGGAAAACAGGTTTCCCTGGAATGGACTGAGATATCTGGGGGACTCTGGGAATGGTGGCACGACCCTGGAGTTGCTCTCGCCTTTCCTGTGGAGAGCGCCTCCTCTTGAGATGCGACGGGAACGCGGGGAATTCTTTCCCGACCACGCAGGGAAAGGATCCCTCCTCTCGATCTATTAGGCCGGAAACGTGGCTCCTCTGGATGTGGGCGGGACTCTCGTGATTCCTCTCGAGTGGAGACGGGTATGTCGGGGAACTTCTTGAGTTGAAGCAAGGGTGTGAAGGACCCTTTGGAAGTTCCAGAGGTTAGGTGTGATTAGCCTCGAGACGCCTCAGCGGAAATGGGCCTAATCTTCGCCTGGAGGGGAGAACCTCCTGGATTTTCTCGAGTTGCGGCAGGTGCTCTCGCCTTTCGATAGGGACCTCAGGGACCCGCTCTGGTGGCCTCAGGAAAGGCCAGTCCCCATGCGAGTTGCTCGCGGGCCTCTCGGGATTCCTCTCCGTTGATGCCGGGGCCTAAGACCTTGTGTGGAGTTGGTTCTGGAACCTGAGGTTTCCTCTCCATTGCTGACATGGATCTTGGGGTACTTTGGAGTCTCGCCAGGGGAGTCAGTTCTTGTCTCGAGTGGGGACATGCACGTGCGCTTTCCTCCCTAGCTGTAGCAGCAGTGTCATGGTTCCCTTCGAGTGGATCAAGGGATCAGTGGCTTTCCCTCGAGGCTTTCCCACGAGGCATTCCCAGGAGGCTTTCCCACAGGGCTGTCCCACGTGCCACCGTGGTGTGAGTCGATCCTCAGCTTGAAAGTCGAGGCAGTGCAAGGAAAACAGTTTTCCCTGGAATGGACTGAGACATCTGGGGGAATCTGGGAATGGTGGCACGACCCTGGAGTTCCTCTCGCCTTTCCTGTGGAGAGTGCCTCCACTTCATATGTGACGGGAATGCCGGGAATTCTTTCCCGCACACGCAGGGAAAGGATCCCTCCTCTCGAGCTTTGAGGCGGAATCGGGGCTCCTCTGGATGTGGGCAGAACTCTCGTGCTTCCTCTCGAGCGGAGACGGGTATGTCGGGGATCTTCTTGAGCTGCAGCAAGGGTGTGAAGGACCCTTTTGGAATTTCCCGAGGCTGGTGTGATTAGCCTCGAGACGCCTGTGTGGAAATGGGCCTCATCTCGCCTGGAGGGGAGAACCTCCTGGATTTTCTCGAGTTGCTGCAGGTGCTCTCGCCTTACGACGGGGACTTCAGGGACCCGCTCTGGTGGCCTCGGGAAAGGCCAGTCCACTTGGGAGTTGCTCGGGGGCCTCTCGGGATTCTTCTCCCGTCGATGCCGGGTCCTAAAACCTTGTGTGGAGTCAGTGCCGGAACCTGAGTATCCCTCTCCAGTGCTGACATGGATCTTGGGGTACTTCTGGAATCTCCCCAGGGGAGTCAGTCCTCGTCTCGAGTCGGGGCATGCACGTGCGCTTTCCTTCCGAGCTGTAGCAGCAGTGTCACGCTTCCCTTGGCGTGGATCAAGGGATCAGGGGTTTTTCCCTCGAGGCTTTCCCACGAGGCTTTCCCACAGGGCTGTCCGACGTGCCACCGTGGTGTGAGTCGATTCTCGGACTTAAATTCGAGGCAGTGCAGGGAAAACAGGTTTCCCTGGAATGGACTGAGACATCTGGGGGACTCTGGGAATGGTGGCACGACCCTGGAGTTCCTCTCGCGTTTCCTGTGGAGAGCGCCTCCTCTTGAGATGCGACGGGAACGCCAGGAATTCTTTCCCGACCACGCAGGGAAAGGATCCCTCCTCTCGAGCTAGGAGGCGGAAACCGGGCTCCTCTGGATGTGGGCGGGGCTCTCGTGCTTCCCCTCGAGTGGAGACTGGTATGACGGGGAACTTGTTGAGTTACAGCAAGGGTGTGAAGGACCCTTTGGAAGTTCCAGAGGTTAGGTGTGATTAGCCTCGAGACGCCTCAGCGGAAATTGGCCTCATCTCGCCTGCAGGGGAGAACCTCCTGGATTTTTTGGAGTTGCGGAAGGTGCTCTTGACTTATGACGGGGACCTCAGGGTCCCGCTCTCGTGGGCCTCAGGAAAGGCCAGTCCCCATGCGAGTTGCTCGGGGGCCTCTCGGGATTCCTCTCCCGTCGATGCCAGGGCCTAAGAACTTGTGTGGAGTCGGTGCCAGAACCTGAGGACTCCTCTCCAGTGCTGACATGGATCTTCGGGTACTTCTGGAGTTTCCCCAGGGACTCAGTCCTCGTCTCGAGTGGGGGCATGCACGTTCGCTTTCCTCCCGAGTTGTAACAGCAGTGTAATGCTTTCCTTCGCGTGGATCAAGAGATCTGTGGCTTTCTCACGAGGCTTACCCACGAGGCTTTCCCACGAGGCTTTCCCACAGGGCTGTCCCACGTGCCACCATGGTGTGAGTCGATCCTCGGCTTGAAAGTCAAGGCAGTGCGCGGAAAACAGGTTTCCCTGGAATGGACTGAGACATCTGGGGGACTCTGGGAATGGTGGCATGACCTGGAGTTCCTCTCGCCTTTCCTGTGGAGAGCGCCTCCTCTTGAGATGCAACGGGAACGCCGGGAATTTTTTCCCAACCACGCAGGGAAAGGATCCCTCCTCTCGAGCTTGGAGACGGTAACGGGGCTCCTCTGGATGTGGGCGGGACTCTCGTGCTTCCTCTCGAGTGGAGACTGGTATGTCGGGGGAACTTCTTGAGTTGCAGCAAGGGTGTGAAGGACCCTTTGGAAGTTCCAGAGGTTAGGTGTGATTAGCCTCGAGACGCCTCAGCGGAAATGGGCCTCATCTCGCCTGGAGGGGAGAACCTCCTGGATTTTCTCGAGTTGCGGCAGGTGCTCTCAACTTATGACGGGGACCTCAGGGTCCCGCTCTGGTGGCCTCAGGAAAGGCCAGTCCCCATGATAGTTGCTTGGGGGCCTCTCGGGATTCCTCTCCCGTCGATGCCAGGGCCTAAGACCTTGTGTGAAGTCGGTGCCGGAATCTGAGGACTCCTCTCCAGTGTTGACATGGATCTTGGGGTACTTCTGGAGTCTCCCCAGGGGAGTCAGTCCTCGTCTCGAGTGGGGGCATGCACGTGCGCTTTCCTCCCGAGCTGTAGCAGCAGTGTCACGCTTCCCTTCGCGTGGATCAAGGGATCTGTGGCTTTCCCTCGAGGGTTTCCCACGAGTCTTTCCCACGAGGCTTTCCCACAGGGCTGTCCCACGTGCGACCGTGGTGTGAATGCATCTTCGGCTTGAAAGTCGAGGCAGTGCAGGGAAAACAGGTTTCCCTGGAATGGACTGAGACATCTGGGGGACTCTGGAATGGTGGCACGACCCTGGAGTTCCTCTCGCCATTCCTGTGGAGAGCGCCTCCTCTTGAGATGCTTTGGGTACGCTGGGAATTCTTTCCCGACCACGCAGGGAACGGATCCCTACTCTTGAGCTAGAGGCGGAAACGTGGCTCCTCTGGATGTGGGCAGCTCTCTCGTGCTTCCTCTCGAGTGGAGACGGGTATGTCGGGGAACTTCTAGAGTTTCATCAAGGATGAGAAGGACCCTTTGAAAGTTCCAGAGGTTAGGTGTGATTAGCCTCGAGACGCCTGAGCGGAAATGGGCCTCATCTCGCCTGGAGGGGAGAACCTCCTGGATTTTCTCGAGTTGCGGCAGGTGCTCTCGAGTTACGATGGGGACCTCAGGGACCCGCTCTGGTGGCCTCAGGAAAGGCCAGTCCCATGCGAGTTGCTCTGGGGGCCTCTTCGGGAATCCTCTCCCGTCGATGCCGGGGCCTAAGACCTTGTGTGGAGTCGGTGCTGGAACCTGAGGATTCCTCTCCAGGGCTGACATGGATCTTGGGGGGACTTCTGCATTCTCGGCAGGGGAGTCAGTCCTCGTCTCGAGTGGGGGTAGGCACGTGCGCTTTCCTCCCGAGCTGTACCAGCATTGTCACGCTTCCCTTCGCGTGGATCAAGCGATCTGTGGCTTTCCCTCGAGGCTTTTCCACGAGGCATTCCCACGAGGCTTTCCCACAGGGCTGTCCCTCGTGCCACCTTGGTGTGAGTCGATACTCTGCTTGAAATTCGAGGCAGTGCAGGGAAAACAGGTTTCCCTGAATGGACTGAGACATCTAGGGGACTCTGGGAATGGTGGCACGACCCTGGAGTTCCTCTCGCCTTTCCTGTGGAGAGCGCCTCCTCTTGAGAAGCGACGGCAATGCCGGGAATTCTTTCCCGAACACGCAGGGAAAGGATCCCCCCTCTCGAGCTAGGAGGCGGAATCGGGGCTCCTCTGGATATGGGCGGGACTCTCCTGCTTCCTCTGGAGTGGAGACGGGTTCGGGGAACTTCTTGAGTTGCAGCAAGGGTGTGAAGGACCCTTTGGAAGTTCCAGAGGTTAGGTGTGATTAGCCTTGAGCCCACTCAGCGGAAATGGGCCTCATCTCGCCTGGAGGGGAGAACCTCCTGGATTTTTTCGAGTTGCAACAGGTGCTCTCGACTTACGACGGGGACCTCAGGCACCCGCTCTTTTGGTCTCAGGAAAGGCCAATCCCCATGCGAGTTTCTCGGGGGCCACCCGGGATTCCTCTCCCGTCGATGCCGGGGCCTAAGACCTTGTGTGGAGTCGGTGCCGGAACCTGAGGATTCCTCTCCAGTGATGACATGGATCTTGGGGTACTTCTGGAGTCTCCACAGGGGAGTTAGTCTTCTTCTCGAGTGGGGGCATTCACGTGGGATTTCCTCCCGAGCTGTAGCAGCAGTGTCACTCTTCTCTTCGCATGGATCAAGGGATCTGTGGCTTTCCCTCGAGGCTTTCCCACCGAGGCTTTTCCACAGGGCTGTCCCACGTGCCACCGTGGTGTAGGTCGATCATCGGCTTGAAAGTCGAGGCAGTGCAGGGAAAAACAGGTTTCCCTGGAATGGACTGAGACATCTGGGGGACTCTGGGAATGGTGGAACGACCCTGGAGTTCCTCTCGCCTTTCCTGTGGAGAGCGCCTCCTCTTGAGATGAGATGGAACGCGTGGAATTCTCTGCCTATCACACAGGGAAAGGATTCCACCTCTCGAGCTAGCAGGCGGAAACTGGGCTCCTCTGGATGTGGGCGGGACTCTCGTGCTTCCTCTCGAGTGGAGACGGGTATGTCGGGGACCTTCTTGAGTTGCAGAAAGGGTGTGAAGGACCCTTTGGAAGTTCCAGAGGTTAGGTGTGATTAGCCTCGAGACGCCTCAGCGGAAATGGTCCTCATCTCGCCTGGAGGGGAGAACCTCCTGGATTTTCACGAGTTGTGGCAGGTGGTCTCGACTTACGACGGGGAGGTCAGGAACCCGCTCTGGTGGCCTCAGGAAAGGCCAGTCCCCATGCGAGTTTGCTCGGGGGGGCCTCTCGGGATTCCTCTCCCGTCGATGCAGGGGCCTAGACCTTGTGTTGAGTCGGTGCCGGATTTGAGGATTACTCTCCAGTGTTGACATGGATCTTGGGGGACTTCAGGATTCTCCC
>NW_017191777.1:0-10621 GCF_001704415.2 Capra hircus
GGTCTTAGGGCCCCGGCATCGGACAGGAGAGAATCCTGAGAGGCCCCCTAGAAACTTGAATGGGGACTGGCCTTTCCTGAGGACCAGAGCTGGCCAGGAGGTTCTCCCCTCCAGGCGAGATGAGGCCCATTTCCACTGAGGTGTCTCGAGGCTAATCACACCTAACCTCTGGAACTTCCAAAAGGTACTTTACACCCTTGCTGCAACTCAAGAAGTTCCCCGACATACCCGTCTCCACTCGAGAATAAGCAAGATGGTCCCCCCTACATCCACAGGAGGCGCGTTTCCGCCTCGTCGCTCGAGATGAGGGATCCTTTCCTTCCGGGGACCAGCGTGAGGAATTCCGCCTATGGCAAAGGTCATGAGGAAGGAGGCTTGGCATGCGCAAAGGCGTGATCAAGCCTCAGGTAACCCCCTGTTCCCGAGCATCGAACCCCAAAACCAGAGTCTGTTTTATGCTCTCACCTACACTTCTGACTTTACGGGGGCTCTCCCCCATAACTGTTTCTCTCGGAGAAGAAGTAAACGTGCAGCTTCAAGGCAATAAATATTCTTGGGCATGACAAGAGTGTTTCAGCTTGCCGACTCCTCTGAAGGTTATCTAGCCCACCTTTATAGGTTTGTCCGGCCACATGTGATTGTTTACAGCCTCCCAACCTGAGAGGCATGAGATGTTTTAGACTTACTAAAGGCAAATTATTTTGGGGAGTTAGAAATTATTAGTATAGTTGGTTAGGAATTATATTGGTGAAGGGTTCTTCATTTGTTGTGTCAAAAATTGCTGCTAATTCCCTGCTCTGGGTGGGACAAGGATATTTTAGGTCAAACCTCTCTGCTGACAGACCAGCTTGTGTGACAGGATTATCCATACTGCTGCCACTAGGCACAAGATTGTTTACTGCCTCTCAACTGTAAACAGCACAGAGAGTTTTGGAGTATTTTGAGAGTCTTAATTAGCATAGGACTTTTTCTTCTTGTTGAGTCAATGATTGCCACCAGGCCTCCATATCCTTAGGCACTTGGGAATATATTAATCAATGTATTTGGAATATAGCAAAGGAAATATAGCAGTTTTTGATGTTAGCAATACTAGACTTTTTGAGTTAATGGATTTTCACTTTTGTAATAGATCACTGTACTTTGTTATATATCACTGTGTCCTTTCTATGTAAGAATGTAACTTTATCATATCTTAAGACTAAATAGATCTTAAGGGGAGAATTGATGAAAGGATTTTCATTTGTTAGGCTGATGTTTGCTGATAAATCTCCATGTTCCCTACCCTTATAATGAATATAACTAGTATATAGGAGAAATAAGTATTAACCTTTAAGCATATAGGAGAAATAAGAATTCACCTTTAAGACTAATCATGTTAACCTTGGGTTAAATAAATTCCTTTCTTGATTGTAACTCACTACACCCTCACCCTATAGGAATGTAACTTTATTTGGAGGGTGGTGCCTGGTTTAAGAAAAAACACCCTTGGAAGAAATAAGTTTATTTGGTTATCAGAAAGAAAGGATCATAAAATGTCAGCAGGTCTCATTCATGGCCAGAAGATGATGTAAGATCCCTAAGACCTTTTTTTTATACATTTATGTGAAGCACCTGATTTTGATAAAGGTCAGGATGCCGACTCCTGCGTGACTCTGTATTCATCCCTATGTGTAACAAGAGGTATACAAGGCAAAAACCAAAAATAAAGAAATCAGATCAGTTTCCGGAAAGACTGATTCCCCCATGTCGCTTCTTTTTTGCTCCCGTTTTTCTGGCTGAATTCTCTACTGGAGGATGGATGCTATTCCACGTAATCCAAGTTATTCAGCCTCTTTTTCTCCAATAATCTTCCTACTACACAATCCATTTCTAATCTCTTTATATCTGGGATTAAATATGTATATTTCCAAAGATGACGACTACGTCCCCACCTTCGAATCACGCCTGGATCCACCGGGGCTGGACCACGGGACTTTCCCTGCTTGGTCGGGAAAGTATTCCCGGCGTTCCCACCGCATCTCAAGAAGAGGCGCTCTCCACAGGAAAGGCGAGAGGAACTCCAGGGTCGTGCCACAATTCCAAGAGTCCCCCAGATGTCTCAGTCCATTCCAGAGGAACCTGTTTTTCCCTGCACTGCCTTGATTTTCACGCCGAGGATCGACTGGCACCATGGTGGCACGTGGGACAGCGATGTGGGAAAAGCCTCGTGGGAAAGCCTCGAGGGAAAGCCCCGTGAGAAATACCTCGAGGGAAAGACATAGATCTCTTGATCCACGCGACGGGCAGCGTGACACTGCTACTGCAGCTCAGGAGGTAAGCGTTCTTGCATGATCCCGCTGAGAAGAGGACTGACACCCCTGGGGAGACTCAAGAAGTACCCCAAGAACCATGTCACCACGGGGAGAGGAATCCTCAGGTACCGGCCTCGACTTCACACAAGGTCTTAGGCCCCACCATCGACGGGAGAGGAATCCTGAGAGGCCCGTAGCCACTCGGATGGGAACTGGCCTTTCCTGACGCCACCAGAGCGGGTCCCTGAGGTCCCAGCGTACGTTGAGAACACCTGCCACAATTCGAGAAAATCCAGGAGGTTCTCCCCTCCAGGCAAGGTGAGGCCAATTTCCGCTGAGGCACTCGAGGCTAATCACACCTAAACTCTGGAAATTCCAAAGGTTCCTTCACAACCTTGCTGAAACTCAAGAAGTTCCCCGACATACCGTCTCCACTCCAGAGGAAGCACGAGGGTCCCGCCCACATCCAGAGGAGCCCCGTTTCTGCCTCGGACCTCGAGATGACGGATCCTTTCCCTGCTTGGTCGGGAAAGAATTCCCGGCGTTCCCGTCCCATCTCAAGAGGAGGCGCTCTCCACAGGAAAGGCGAGCGGAACTCCAGGGTCGTACCACCATTCCAAGAGTCCCCCAGATGTCACAGTCCATTCCAGAGGAACCTGTTTTTCCCTGCACTGCCTCGACTTTCAAGCCGAGGATCGACTCACACCATGGTGGCAGGTGGGACAGCCCTGTGGGAAAGACTCTTGGGAAAGCCTTGAAGGAAAGACTTGAGTGAAAGCTACAGATCCCTTGACCACGCGTTAGGAAGCGTGGACACTGCTGCTACAGCTCGGGAGGAAAGCGCACGTGCATGCCCACACTCGAGACGAGGACTGACTTCCCTGGGGAGACTCTAGAAGTACCCCAAGAACCATGTCAGCACTGGAGAGGAATCCTCAGGATCCGGCCTCGACTCCACACAAGGTCTTAGGCCCCGGCATCGACCCAAGAGGAATCCCGAGAGTCCCCCTGGCAACTTAGCATGGGGACTGGCCTTTCCTGAGGCCACGAGACAGGTTCCCTGAGGTCCCCGTCGTAATTCGAGAGCACCTGCCGTAACTCGAGAAAATCCAGGAGGTTCTCCCCTACAGGCAAAATGAGGCCTATTTCCACTGACGCATCTAGAGGCTAAGCACACCTAACCTCTGGAACTTCCAATGGTTCCTTCACACACTTGCTGCAACTCAAGAGCTTTCCCCGACATACCCGTCTACACTCAAAGGAAGCACGAGGGTCCCGCCCACATCCAGAGAAGCCCCCGATCCCCCCTCGAGGCTCCAAAGGAGAGATCTTTTAACTGCTTGCATTTCCCGAGTCAAAGACCTTGTGTTGAGTTGGCACCGGGAAACTGCGGATTCCTCTCCAGTGCTGATGTGGATTTTTGGGTACTTCTGGACTCTCCCCAGGGGAGTCAGTCCTCGTCTCGAGTGGGGAAATGCACGTGGGCTTTCCTCCCTAACGGTGGCAGCAGTGTCATGCTACCCGACGGGTGGATCAAGGGATGTGTGGCTTTCCCTGTAGGATTTCACATGAGGCTTTCCCACGAGGCTAACACACAGGGCTGTCCCACGTGCCACCGTGGTGTGAGTCGATCCTCAACGTGACAGTCAAGGCAGTGCAGGTAAAAGAGTTTCCTTTGGAATGGACTCAGTCCTCTGGGGGACTCTTGGAATGGTGGCACGACCCTGGAGTTCCTCTCGCCTTTCCTGTGGAGAGCGCTTCCTCTTGGATGCGACGGGAATGCCAGGAATTCTTTTCCGACCACGCAGGGAAAGGATCCCTCATCTCGAGCTACAAGGTGGAAAAGGGCCTTCTCTGGATGTGCAAGGGACGCTCGCGCTTCCTCTCGAGTGAACAAGGGTATGTCGGGGAACTTCTTGAGTTGCAGCAAGGGTGTGAAGGACCCTATGGAAGTTCCAAAGGTTAGATGTGATTAGGCCTCGAGTCGCCTCAGCGGAAATGGGGCCTCATCTAGCCTGGAGGGGAGAATCTCCAGGATTTTCTCGAGTTGCGGTAGGTGCTCTCGATTTACGACGGGGACCACAGGGACCCTATCTGGTGGCCTCAGGAAAGGGCACTCTCCGTGCGAGTTGCTTATTGGCCTCTCAGGATTCCTCTCCCTTCAATGCTGGGGCCTAAGACCTTTTGTGAAGTCGGGGCCGTAAACTGAGAATTATTCTCCAGTGCTGACATGGATCTTGGGGTACTTCTGGAGTCTCCCCAGGGGAGTCAGTCCTCGTCTCGAGTGGAGGCATGCACGTGCGCTTTCCTCCCGAGCTGTGGAAGCAGTGTAACGCTTCCCATCGCGTGGATCAAGGGATCTGTGGCTTTCCCTCGAGGCTTTCCCTCAAGGCTTTCCCACGAGGCTTTCCTACGAGGCTTTACCACAGGGCTGTCCCACGTGCCACTGTGGTTTGAGTCGATCTTCGGCGTGAAAGTCGAGGCAGTTTGGGGAAAACAGGTTCCTCTGAAATGGACTGAGACATCTGGGGGACTCTTGGAATGGTGGCCTGACCTGGAGTACCTATCCCCTTTCCTGTGGAGAGGGCCTCCTCTTGAGATGCGACGGGAACCTCGGGAATTCTTTTTCGACCAAGTAGGGAAAGGATCCCTCATCTCGAGCAAAGAGGCGGAAACGGGGCTCCTTTGGATGTGGGCGGGTGCCGGGAGCCAGTGTGAGGAATCCCGCCCATGACAAGGTCATGAGGAAGGAAGCTGACATACGCAAGGCGTGCTCAGACTTCAGGGACCCCTCTGGAAATTCGTAAGCATGTACCCCAGCAAAAATCTGCCGGCTTTTGTGCTCTGCTTTTCCACTCTTCTGACATTTTCTGGAAAAAGTCAATTCAGGGCTTTAGTCTTCTGCATTTGAAAGAGTGTTTCAATCCAAAAACCCTCTGATGGCTTTCTAGCCTGCCTGCCAGGACTCGTACAGCTGCGCATGTGATTGTTTGAGGCCTCCTGACCGCAGGAGGCACAGGAAGCTTAAAACATCCTAGGAATGTAGGAGCTTCCGAGGAGTCAAAATCTTTAGAATAGGACTGATTAAAGGTTTCATTTTTTGGGTCAATGCTTGCTGCCAAATTTTCATATCCTTTATTTTTAGATATAGTTGGTATATAGAAAAACAAGTAGTAGACCTGGTATTAGCAACATTAGATCTTCGAGTTAAGTACCTTCTTTGTTATATCCCACTGCACCTTTGTTCTATAGAGATGTAACTTTAATGCTTTAAGGAGATGCAAATTAAAGAAAATCACTTCAGGGGAAACAAAATCAACATTCATTAAGGAAGAGAGATAAAAAGTGTTAACAAGCTTCTTGGCCAGAAGATAATGTAAATCACCTGAGACCTTTTGTATACAAAATGATGTATAGAAAGAGTCTGGGCTGCGAACGCTACATAATTCTGTGTTACCCATTGATCTCCGTGTTTTATCAAAAGTATAAAAGGCCTTCTGAACAATAAAGGACGGGGGCCAGGGGCCGGGGACCAGTTTCTCGGACCAGTTTCTCGAACTAGTCTCTCGGCCTGGTTTCTTGAGACTCTGGCTCCCCCCATGTCTCTCTCTCTCCTCTTCTCTCCCCTTCCCTCTCTCTGCTCTTTACTTTAACTTCAGGCTGAATCTCCATCTGGGGCGCGGAGGCTCGCCAGGTCTACTTTACTTGCCCCGGCTGTTAAGACCCGCGCGAAAGGGAGCTTAAGGCGAGGCACCCTTAGATATTCAAGCGGGCGCCGGTGGCCCAGCGTAGATGGTGCAAATTCCTTGTCTGGAATTTTATTGGCCTTCCGCGTAAACCAAGCTATTCAGCCCTCTTCCTCCACTTAATCTTCTTACTACACTATAGTTTCCTAATCTAATCTTACATTAATAAATAAACAAGTCTTTCCACGCCAACGCCGTCCACCCTTCGAATTCCCTGGATCCACCGGGGCTGGACCCCGGCAAGTGGCGCCCGGAACAGGCTATTCGAAGGTAGGTTCCTCGGAGCAAAAGCTCCCCCCGGAGCACTCTCTGTTGCTCCCCCCCGGAGTGACTTAATCACTCCCCCCGGAGTACTTTCGGGGTACTCCCCCAATGTTGAGTGTTCGGGACGGCTAGGACCCCACTCAGGGTGCCGCGGACCCCCCTGTAGGATAGACAGGGTGAGGAGGAGTGGGGAAGTGTTCAAGGGTTTAAGAGAAACCTGGTGCTCTAGAGGTTGAAAAGAAACCTGCTATCTTAGGGTTTAAAACAAAACCCCCCTTGGCTAAGGTAAAACCTTTTTGTCAAGGCAGACTTTTCTATAACTCTTAATTTTCTGACATGGGTAACAATGACTCAAAACAATGACACCTCTTTATACAAGTAATTTTGTAACTGTTAAACAAAAAAGACAAATTAAAGATTAAAAGACTACTGTTACGAGAGCAATGTCCTTGGTTTCCAAAAAAGGGATTTAGATACTTGGGTGAAGCTAACAAAACAGCTAAAAACTTACTATACTTTGCATGGGCCTGTAAATGCTTTTGCTCTGTAAAATATGATTACAAATGTTCTGGACCCCTGTCATGAGGCTGTTAGATAGCCTATGGGAGAGGCTATAGCGGTAAATGGTAGTGGGTCTCCACCTTCTATGCAGATCGTATTTTCTGCCATTGGCAAACAAAAGGAGAGAGACTACTCTTCCTCCCGAGGAAGGAGGGTGCTTACAGGACGCAGCGGCCGAGCGCCCTGGAGAGCCCCCTCCCCCTCTACACAAACCAAACCTTTAAAAAAGTTATCTTATTTAAGGCGACCACTGCAACCTCTGCTTGCGCCTCCCCAGGGCTTAAGAACTCCCCACTTTATATCCAAAGCCTCCCAGAACATTGCTTAAGTTTGAAAACGATAGTGACAATATTTTTGAGCAAAAGAGCTTTTAAAACAGCTTGCTCCTTGCATAAAATCCCCTCAGGAGGGGCCTCATCCAAAAAAAAAAAAAAAGGAAGAAAAACAAACAAAAAAAAATATTCGTAATAAAAAGGACTTTACAAATGCAAGGTGTTTCTCTTGAGGCCAAATAGAACATTTTTTGCCAAAATGTCCTGCTAAACAGAGATAACAAGCCGTACCAAACAACCCCAGGTAGCTCAGGCCTGGACCTCAGTTCCACCACCTTAATAATAATAACTCCTGACTCAGATTCCAGTGGCTAGTCCCCTGCCTGAGGACATTGTAAGACTTGTGCTGGGGCATAGCTTGCTTTCTTTTCAAGAAATTTCGGTAGTGTCTTGTGTAGTAAATTCTGATTATACTGAAAAAATTGAAGTTTTGATCTCGCCACCTGCTAAAACTGTGCAATTAATAATAATAAAAAAAATAGCACAGCTTTTGCTTTTACCTTATTACCAAACAGAAAAACCAGACAAAAAAAGCCCCAGAGGATCTAGATCTAGCTTTTTTGGGTGGCAAAAAATTGCAGCTTCTAGGCCTTTAAAAGATTTTTTAATTCAAAGATATAAAATGTCATGGCTGTTAGACAATAGACAAGATGTTTCTTACATTGCTGAGAGACTAGCGCAGCTCCTGGCCAACATATATTACTGAAAAGGAGTTGGTGGGATTAGAAAAGGTGGTATGCAGGATAAAAATGCTATAGAGTAAGAGGTGAGAGAGTTTAAAACCTTGGTGAATAGTGAGCTCCCCGTTGCTGGAAGTATTCAAGCAAAGATTAAATGGTTACTTGTCATCTAAAAGGCTATAGACCAGATTTGGGTTATAAAAAGATCATTAAAAAAGCTTATAAAGATATTGTGTAACACCTCTTTTCTTCTTATATTTAGGTCTGCCAAAAGTTTTAAAATTGACAATGTCCTTTTAAAGCTGCTGAGAGATTGTTTACTAACTTTAAATGATTTCCAAAAATTATTAGGTGATATTAATTGGATATGCCCACATTTAAAACTGACTTCTGTAGATTTAAAGCCTTTTGTTTGATTGCTAAAAAAAAAAAAAACAATCCTAATCCCAGTTCTAAAAAAAAAGGTTGACTAGTGAGACAGAGTTGGCTTTTGTTAAAGTGAATGAGGCTTTAAATGATCAGTAATTAAGATTAATATTGCCAAAAGAGGAGATTAAATTATTCTTGCCACAAAATGTATACCTACAGGATGCTTGTGACAAGAAGGCCCATTGGTTCCATCTACCAATGACCCCCCAAAAAATAGTTTTATCTTATCCCAACTTGGTGGAACAATGGCCTCTGCCTAAGGAAAAATTACTGACATATTAATTAAAAAGATTAATTCAAGTATACTGATTTATTACATTGTTTAGTAAAGAGCCATCAAAAATTGTAATTCCATATAACAGAGAACAACTTGATGCTTTTCAAATGTTTGATGATTGGCAGATTGCTATAGGAAATTCTTGTGATCAGATCTTGCATCATTTACCCTCACATGCTTTGTTAATTCAAAAATTAAAAAAGGAGAAATTAAGTATAGTTTTCCCCCATCAGATTTTACACACATGTTCTCTTTGTAATAAGTTGAATGCTGATTCATTTGGAACAGTAAAATAAAAAGCCATTGGTAAAGCAAAAAGATCTCCTCCAGATAACAAAAAGATACCGACCCAGAATTTACTGCGGGTCGAGGAAGTGTTTATATTTTTTCCACAGGGTGCAGATTCGTCAATTTGGATCCCGGACAGACTGATTCGCCACAAAAGAAAAAGGGAACTTCTCTGCCTCCACCGCCGCGGGAAACAGCCGCGCACCAAAAGCTGCGGGCGGGGCCAGCCTTACTGACTGACGGGACCCAGTGCTCCGCCAGCGTCCATCTGAGAAACTATGGGATAGAGACTTGATGAGAAAAAGAGATGTATGGGAACTGTATACTATTTGCTCATATTTTCGTGTAGCTTGGCCGCCGCACGCGATGGCAGAAGAGGCAAAAAAAAAAAAAAAAAAACATCAAGATCCCGGCGGGACTAACAGCTGCTGCAGCGCAAACTCCAACCGAAAAATGACTCTATTTACTCTATTTTGGCTTGTCTATCCTCTCCTTATGTTCTTCTTTTCACCAATGATTCCAGAAAACTTAACGTACCTAATGTAGCGACTTGTGAACCATGGATGTTTTCATCTTGTTTAACTCCTCAAAGTAATGTCTGCTCTTTTGTGGTTTTAAAGATGTCCTGTAACTGTAACAACTTATTGATATGATAATTATGTTCTTCCTGTGTTACAACAACTGTATGGCAGCAATCATTGACTCAACAAGTGTAAATGCCCAATATGTTAAAAAATCAAGTTTTCTGTGTTTTGGAACAGCTCAGATATTAGTTTAGACTTAGGGAAACTGCATTACCAGATTCAGACCTTGGAACACTCCCGATTAGATTTTACCACCGCAGGAGAAGCCAATGACTTTTCCCACACTTTCTCTAACTTCATTTCTGAAGACTGTTCTGTCTACTGTTTATAATCTTGCTCCTCATAATCATACTTCCCTGTATTGTCTAGATTCTTCGGCAGAGCATTCGGAATCTCGAGACCGAACTGCACCTGATTTTAAACATAAATAATTAATTATTTAAAATTAAAAAGGGTGAGATGCCGGGAGCCAGTGTGAGGAATCCCGCCCATGACAAGGTCATGAGGAAGGAAGCTGACATACGCAAGGCGTGCTCAGACTTCAGGGACCCCTCTGGAAATTCCTAAGCATGTACCCCAACAAAAATCTGCCGGCTTTTGTGCTCTGCTTTTCCACTCTTCTGACATTTTCTGGAAAAAGTCAATTCAGGGCTTTAGTCTTCTGCATTTGAAAGAGTGTTTCAATCCAAAAACCCTCTGATGGCTTTCTAGCCTGCCTGCAGGACTCGTACAGCTGCGCATGTGATTGTTTGAGGCCTCCTGACCGCAGGAGGCACAGGAAGCTTAAAACATCCTAGGAATGTAGGAGCTTCCGAGGAGTCAAAATCTTTAGAATAGGACTGATTAAAGGTTTCATTTTTTGGGTCAATGCTTGCTGCCAAATTTTCATATCCTTTATTTTTAGATATAGTTGGTATATAGAAAAACAAGTAGTAGACCTGGTATTAGCAACATTAGATCTTCGAGTTAAGTACCTTCTTTGTTATATCCCACTGCACCTTTGTTCTATAGAGATGTAACTTTAATGCTTTAAGGAGATGCAAATTAAAGAAAATCACTTCAGGGGAAACAAAATCAACATTCATTAAGGAAGAGAGATAAAAAGTGTTAACAAGCTTCTTGGCCAGAAGATAATGTAAATCACCTGAGACCTTTTGTATACAAAATGA
>NW_017191778.1:0-21483 GCF_001704415.2 Capra hircus
CAAATTTAATTCAGAGCTACAAGAGATAAAGACTGAAAAGTCAGGTCATATATTTAAACCCACATGTTAATCCTGAATGTCAAGAGTGGAGCATCAAGTCTCAGGAGATAAATCCTATACTATTTATCAAGTACAAATATTCTATATAGAAGAAAGATTTATCCCACTGCAACGACTTAGTCTCCAATCCAGCTAGAGATGCTTAAGGATGTTCTTCCAAAATGGATACATATATATGTATGGCTGAGTCCCTTCACAGTTCACCTAAAGCTACCATGACATTGTTAATCTGCAGCTATTCCCCAACACAAAATAAAAAGTTTAAAGTCTAAAAGGCAAAAATTTAAACAAGAAATGGCATGGGACTACCATTCTCTGTGTGGTAATGCCTAATTTTTAATTTTTTTCTGATTGCACCACTGAAAGACAACCTTGGATATGTACATATAAAATTGAATAAGAAGAAAACAAATGGTCCAATTGATATACTTTAAATATCATTTTGAGTCAAATGATCTGTTAATAACTGAATTTCTTTTCACCTCCCTACTTCAATAACTCATTGTTAGCCTGAATTTCAGCCGGTTTATTTGTGCAGATACAGGCATGATCTAAGAAAAAGTGATTCCACATATAACTAAGTGGATGAGGGCTGCTTAATATATTTTAAAGTTGTATATGATATGATATAAGTTTGTGCATACACTCCTGAAGTAGCATTTATTTCATATGAATTTTTCATTGTTTCTAAATATTGTATGTCCAAATAATGCCAATTATAATTAAATCATGTTTATGAATCTTACTTCTGTATTATATTTTTGTAAATATTTTTATGATTCTTTACATAGGGAATTTGGTGGTGGTGGTGGTGATGATGATAGTTTAGTTGTTAAGTCATGTCGAACTCTTTGCGACCCCATGGATGGTAGCCTGCCAGGCTCCTCTGTCCTTGGGATTTTCCAGGCAGGAATCCTGGGGTGGGTTGCCATTTCCTTCTCCAGGGGATCTTCCTGACTCAGGGATCAAACGCAAGTCTCTTGTGTCTCCTGAAATGGCAGGATAATTTTATTATTATTATTTTTTATCACTGAGCCACCTGGGAAGCCCAAAATAGGAAGTTTACTAGCATACAATTGATTTTAATAAGGTTTTAATGATTTACATTAGGCCTCAAGTAATTCAGGGGGAAAAAAGGCACATACTGTTTCTTGGAGTTTTTACTGAGTTTCCCCTTTAGTCCTTTTGAATAAATAGCTAAGAGGCATAATCTTTAGGGAAAAGGTTTTCCATATTTATTAATTAAAATAAATGATTAGGTTAAGCAGATAAAATATAAACATAATTTCAGAAGCAAAATTTCCTTTAAAAATATCCTTGTAAAATTCCATTAATTAAATAAACAGTGTTGACTAAAACACATACACTCACACACAACCTAAAAGTCAAGAATCCTGTTTTATTTAGGGAATTACTGAGAACTATAGGCTGGGAAAGCGACCTTCTCAGAAAGCTCTGAGGAAATGTTACAAAGAGATAAGGGAAGAGCCAGAATATATGAGTTTTTCTTGAAACAAACAAAAAAACAAAACATTTTGTCCGACATCAAAAGACTACTGCTAATCACAAAACCCAGACATCTTGAGTTAATCATTTTATTTTAGTGCTTTAGTGCTTTTCTATGTATGGAAAGATGCAAAATCCTGTGCAAGTTGAAATTATTCCTTTGATATGCATCTGAACTACCTAGGGCCAGTCTCCTGTTTTTTCTTTTCTTTTTTTTTTTTTTTTTTGCTCTGTGCAAGACTCTTTTTTTAATGTAAATTTATTTATTTTAATTGGAGGCTAATTACTTTACAATATTGTATTGGTTTTGCCATACATCAACAAGAATCCTCCACAGGTGTACATGTGTTCCCCATCCTGAATCCCCTTCCCACCTCCCTCCCATCCCATTCCTCTAGGTCATCCCAGTGCACAAGCCCTGAGCATCCTGTATCATGCATCGAACCTGGATTGGCGAATCATTTCACATATGATAATGTACATGTTTCAATGCCATTCTCCCAAATCATCCCACCCTCTCCCTCTCCCACAGAGTCCAAAACTGTTCTATACATCTGTGTCTCTTTTGCTGTCTCGCATACAGGGTTATTGTTACCATCTTTCTAAATTCCATATATATGTGTTATTATACTGTATTGGTGTTTTTCTTTCTGGCTTACTTCATTCTGTATAATAGGCTCCAGTTTTATCTACCTCATTAGAACTGATTCAAATGTATTCTTTTTAATGGCTGAATAATACTTCATTGTGTATATGTACCATAGCTTTCTTATCCATTCATCAAAGCAACATCTAGGTTGCTTCTACATGCTGGCTATTATAAACAGTACTGTGATGAACATTAGGGCACATGTATCTCTTTCAGTTCTGGTTTCCTCGGTGTGTATGCCCAGCAGTGGGATTGTTGGGTCATATGGCAGTTCTATTTCATTTTTTAAGGAATCTCCACACTGTTCTCCATAGTGGCTGTATTAGTTTGTATTCCCACCAACAGTGAAAGAGGGTTCCCTTTTCTCCACACACTCTCCAGCATTTATTGTTTGTAGACTTTTGGATAGCAGCCATTCTGACTGGCGTGAAATGGTACCTCATTGTGGTTTTGATTTGCATTTGTCTGATAATGAGTGATGTTGAGCATCTTTTCATGAGTTTGTTAGCCATTTGTATTTCTTCTTTGGAGAAATTTCTGTTTAGTTCTTCGACCCATTTTTTGATTGGGTCATTTATTTTTCTGGAGTTGAGCTGCAGAAGTTGCTTGTATATTTTTGAGATTAATTCTTTGTCAGTTGCTTCATTTGCTATTATTTCCTCCCATTCTGAAGGGTGTCTTTTCACCTTGCTTAGAGTTTCCTTTGTCGTGCAGAAGATTTAATTTTAATTAGGTCCCATTTGTTTATTTTTGCTTTTATTTCCAATATTCCGGGAGGTGGGTCATAGAGGATCCTGCTGTGATTTATGTCGGAGAGTGTTTTGCCTATGTTCTCCTCTAGGAGTTTTATAGTTTCTGGTCTTACATTTAGATCTTTAATCCATTTTGAGTTTATTTTTGTGTATGGTGTTAAAAAGTGTTCTAGTTTCATTCTTTGACAAGTGATTGAGCAGTTTTTCCCAGCACCACTTGTTAAAGAGGTTGTCTTTACTCCATTGTATATTCTTGACTCCTTTGTCAAAGATAAGGTGTCCATAGGTGCATGGATTTATCTCTGGGCTTTCTATTTTGTTCCATTGATCTATATTTCTGTCTTTGTGCCAGTACCATGCTGTGTTGATGACTGTGGCTTTGTAGTAGAGGCCTGAAGTCAGGCAGATTGGATTCCCTCCCAGTTCCATTCTTCTTTTTCCAAGATTGCTTTGGCTATTTGAGTTTTTTTGTATTTCTATACAAATTGTGAAATTATTTGTTCTAGCTCTGTGAAAAGTACCATTGGTAGCTTGATAGGGGATTGCCATTGAATCTATAGATTGCTTTGGCTAGTATACTCATTTTTCACTATATTGATTCTTCTGATCCACGAACTACAGTATATTTCTCCATCTATTAGTGTCCTCTTTGATTTCTTTCACCAGTGCTTTATAGTTTTCTGTATATAGGTCTTTAGTTTCTTTAGGTAGATATATTCCTAAGTATTTTATTCTTTTCGTTGCAATGGTGAGTAGAATTGTTTCCTTAATTTCTCTTTCTATTTTCTCATTATTAGTGTATAGGAATGCAAGGGATTTCTGTGTGTTGATTTTATATCCTGGCCAACTTTACTCTATTCATTGATTAGCTCTAGTAATTTTCTGGTGGAGACTTTAGGGTTTTCTATGTAGAGGATCATGTCATCTGAAAACAGTGAGTTTTACTTCTTCTCTTCCAAGTTGGATTCCTTTTATTTCTTTTCCTGCTCTGATTGCTATGGCCAAAACTTCCAAAGCTATGTTGAATAGTAGCGGTGAAAGTGGGGCACCCTTGTCTTGTTCCTGACTTTAGGGGAAATGCTTTCAATTTTTCACCATTGAGGATAATGTTTGCTGTGGGTTTGTCATATATAGCTTTTTATTATGTTGAAGTATGTTCCTTCTATTCCTGCTTTCTGGAGAGTTTTTATCATAAATCGATGTTAGATTTTGTCAAAGGCTTTCTCTGCATCTATTGAGATAATCATATTGGCTTTTACTTTTCAATTTGTTAATGTGGTGTATTACATTGATTGATTTGTGGATTTTGAAGAATCCTTGCATCCCTGGGATAAAGCCCACTTGGTCATGGTGTATGATCTTTTTAATGTGTTGTTGGATTCTGATTGCTAGATTTTGTTAAGAGATTTTTGCATCCATTGTTCATCAGTAACACTGGCCTGTAGTTCTCCTCTTTTTGTGGCATTTTTGTCAGGTTTTGGTATTAGGGTGATGATGGCCTCATAGAATGAGTTTGGAAGTTTACCTTCCTCTGTAAATTTTCTGGAAGAGTTTGAGTGGGATAAGTGTTCAGTTCAGTTCAGTTCATTTCCATCGCTCAGTCGTGTCCGACTCTTTGTGACCCCATGAATCGCAGCACGCCAGGCCTCCCTGTCCATCACCAACTCCCGGAGTTCACTCAAACTCATGTCCATCAAGTTGATGATGCCATCCAACCATCTCATCCTCTGTCATCCCCTTCTCCTCCTGCCCCCAATCTCTCCCAGCATCAGAGTCTTTTCCAATGAGTCAACTCTTCGCATGAGGTGGCCAAAGTACTGGAGCTTCAGCTTAAGCATCATTCCTTCCAAAGAACACCCACCCAGGGCTGATCTCCTTTAGAATGGACTGGTTGGATCTCCTTGCAGTCCAAGGGACTCTCAAGAGTCTTCTCCAACACCACAGTTCAAAAGCATCAATTCTTTGGTGCTCAGCTTTCTTCACAGTCCAATTCTCACATCCATACATGACCACTGGAAAAACCATAGCCTTGACTAGATGGACCTTTGTTGGCAAAGTAATGTCTCTGCTTTTTAATATTCTATCTAGGTTGGTCTAACTAACTTTTCTTCCAAGGAGTAAGGGTCTTTTAATTTATGGCTGCAATCACCATCTGCAGTGATTTTGAGGTCCCCCCAAATAAAGTCTGACACTGTTTCCACTGTTTCCCCATCTATTTCCCATGAAATGATGGGACCAGATACCATAATCTTTGTTTTCTGAATGTTGAGCTTTCAGCCAACTTTTTCACTCTCCTCTTTCACTTTCATTAAGAGGCTTTTTAGTTCCTCTTCACTTCCTGCCGTAAGGGTGGTGTAATCTGCATATCTGAGGTTATTGATATTTTCTCCCGGTAATCTTGATTCCAGCTTGTGCTTCATCCAGCCCAGAGTTTTCTCATGATGTACTCTGCATATAAGTTAAATAAGTGTTAGATCTTTTCTAAATTTTTGGTAGAATTCAGCTGTGAAGCCATCTGGACCTGGGCTTTTGTTTGCTGGAAGATTTCTGATTACAGTTTCAATTTCCGTGCTTGTGATGGGTCTGTTAAGATTTTCTATTTCTTCCTGGTTCCATTTTGGAAAGTTGTACTTTTCTAAGAATTTGTCCATTTCTTCCAAGTTATCCATTTTATTGGCATATTGTTGCTGATTGTAGTCTCCTATGATCCTTTGTATTTCTGGGTTGTCTGTTGTGATCTCTCCATTTTCATTTCTAATTTTATTGATTTGATTTTTCTCCCTTTGTTTCTTGATGTGTCTGGCTAATGGTTTGTCAATTTTATTTATCTTCTCAAAGAACAAGCTTTTGGCTTTGTTGATTTTTGCTATGGTCTCTTTTGTTTCTTTTGCATTTATTTCTGCCGTAATTTTTAAGATTTCTTTCCTGCTACTAACCCTGGGGTTCTTCATTTCTTCCTTTTCTAGTTGCTTTAGGTGTAGAGTTAGGTTATTTATTTGACTTTTTTCTTGTTTCTTGAGGTGTGCCTGTATTGCTCTGAACCTTCCCCTTAGCACTGCTTTTACAGTGTCCTACAGGTTTTGGATTATTGTGTTCTGATTTTCATTCCTTTCTATATATATTTTGATTTCCTTTTTATTTCTTCTGTGATTTGTTGATTATTCAGCAGTGTGTTGTTCAGCCTCCATATGTTGGAATTTTTAATAGTTTTTCCTCTTCTAACTGAGATCTAATCTTACTGCATTGTTGTCAGAAAAGATCCTTGGAGTGATTTCAATTTTTTTGGCATTTACCAAGGCTTTATTTATGGCCCAGGATGTGATCTATCCTGGAGAAGGTTCTGTATGTGCTGAGAAAAAGGTGAAATTCATTGTTTTGGGGTGAAATGTCCTATAGATATCAACTAGGTCTAATTGGTCTATTGTATCATTTAAAGTTTGTGTTTCCTTGGTAATTTTCTGTTTAGTTGATCTACCCACAGGTGTGAGTGGGGTATTAAAGTTTCCCACTATTATTGTGTTATCGTTAATTTCCTCTTTCATACCTGTTAGCATTTGTCTTACATATTGCTGTGCTACTATGTTGGGTGCATATATATTTGTAATTGTTATATCTCTTCTTGGATTGATCCTTTGATCATTATGTAGTGTCTTTCTTTGTGTCTTTTCACAGCCTTTGTTTTAAAGTCTATTTTATCTGATATGAGTATTGCTACTCCTGCTTTCTTTTGGTCTCTATTTGCATGGAATATCTTTTTTCAGCCCTTCACTTTCAGTCTGTATGTGTCCCTTGTTTCGAGGTGAGTCTCTTGCAGACAACATATATAGGCGTCTTGTTTTTGTATCCATTCAGCCAGTCTTTGTCTTTTCGTTGGGGCATTCAACCCATTTACATTTAAGGTAATTATTGATAAGTATGATCCCATTGCCATTTCCTTTATTATTTTCGGTTCGAGTTTATACACCTTTTCTGTGTTCCCTGTCTAGAGAAGATCCTTTAGCATTTGTTGGAGAGCTGGTTTGGTGGTGCTGAATTCTCTCAGCTTTTGCTTGTCTATAAAGCTTTTGATTTCTCCTTCATATTTGAATGAGATCCTTGCTGGGTACAGTAATCTGGGCTATAGGTTATTTTCTTTCATCACTTTAAGTATGTCCTGCCATTCCCTCCTGGCCTGAAGAGTTTCTATTGAAAGATCAGCTGTTATCCTTATGGGAATCCCCATGTGTGTTATTTGTTGTTTTTCCCTTGCTGCTTTTAACATTTGTTCTTTGTGTTTGATCTTTGTTAATTTGATTAATATGTGTCTTGGGGTGTTTTGCCTTGGGTTTATCCTGTTTGGGACTCTCGGTTTCTTGGACTTGGGTGATTATTTCCTTCCCCATTTTAGGGAAGTTTTCAACTATTATCTACTCAAGTATTTTCTGATGGTCTTTCTTTTTGTCTTCTTCTTCTGGGACTCCTATGATTCAAATGCTGGGACATTTAACAGTGTTCCAGAGGTCTCTGAGATTGCCCTCATTTATTTTAATTCTGTTTTCTTTTTTCCTCTCTGATTCATTTATTTCTACCATTCTATCTTCTACCTCACCAATCCTATCTTCTGCCTCCATTATTCTACTGTTGGTTCCCTCCAGAGTGCTTTTGATCTCAGTTATTGCACTATTCATTATATACTGACTCTTTTTCATTTCTTCTAGGTCCTTGTTAAACCTTTCTTGCATCCTCTCAATCCTTGTCTCCAGGCTGTTTATCTGTGATTCCATTTTGTTTTCAAGATTTTGGATCATTTTCACTATCATTATTTGGAATTCTTTATCAGGTAGATTCCCTATCTCTTCCTCTTTTGTTTGGTTTGGTGGGCATTTATCCTGTTCCATTACCTGTTGGGTATTTCTCTGCCTTTCCATCTTGTTTATATTGCTGTGTTTGGGGTGGCCTTTCTGCATTCTGGCAGTTTGTGGAGTTCCCTTTATTGTGGAGTTTCCTTGCTGTGAGTGGGGTTGTATGGTTGGCTTGTCAAGGTTTCCTGGTTAGGGAAGCTTGTGTTGGTGTTCTGGTGGGTGGAGCTGGATTTCTTCTCTCTAGAGTGCAATGAAGTGTCCAGTAATGGGTTATGAGATGTCAGTGGGTTTGGTGTGACTTTGGGCAGCCTGTATGTTGAAGCTCAGGGCTATATTCCTGTGTTGCTGGAGAATTTGCATGGTATGTCTTGCTCTGGAACTTGTTGGCCCTTCGGTGGTCCTTGGTTTTAGTGTAGGTATGGAGGTGTTTGATGAGCTCCTGTTGACTAATGTTCCCTGGAGTTAGGAGTTCTCTGGTGTTCTCAGGATTTGGACTTAAGCCTCCTGCCTCTGGTTTTCAGTCTTATTCTTACAGTAGCCTCAAGACTTCTCCATCCATACAGCACTGATGATAAAACGTCTAGGTTAAAGATGAAAAGTTTCTCCACAGTGAGGGACACCCAGAGAGGTTCACAGAGTTACATGGAGAAGAGAAGAGGGATATAGAGGTGACCAGGAGGAGAAGAGGGGGAAATCAAAAGAGGAGAGAGCAAGCTAGCCAGTAATCACTTCCTTATGTACTCTCCACAGTCTGGACCGCTCAGAGATGTTCACGGAGTTACACAGAGGAGAAGAGGGAGGAAGGAGACAGAGGTGGCCAGGAGGATAAAGGGGGGAATCAAAAGTAGAGAGACAGATTCAGCCAGTAATCAGTTCCCTAAGTGTTCTCCACAGCCCAGAACACACAAAGAGATTCACAGATTTGGGTAGAGAAGAGAAGGGAGAGGGAGGAGATAGAGGTGATCTGGTGGAGAAAAAGGAGAGTCCAAAGGGGGAGAGAGCAGTCAAGCCAGTAATCTCACTCCCAAGTAAAAATGGGTACCGAAGATTGGATTCTTAAAGGTACAAAATTGATAACAAATACCAAAAAACAAAGATTAAAAATCTAGAGTAGAGGTTGGAGTCTCAAAAATACAATAATAAAGAAAAGAACAAACTCACAAAAATTATAAAATATATATATATATATATGAAGTTTGCTTTAAAAAATAGGGTCTTTTTCTGCAAAGTAATAGTAGGTTATAAAAATGAAAATTAAAGGAATAATAGAGGACTTAAAAATTAAAAACTTTTTTTAATTTAAAAAATGGTAATAGTAAAAATATATCTCAGACTTTCTCTGGTGTTGTTGTGGACAGTGTGAAGTCAGTTCATTTTCAGATAGTTCCTTGATCTGGCTTACACTTCTCAAGATCTATAGGCCCCTTCCTATGTAGTCGGTGCTAACTACAGGGTTTTGATCAATTGCACCTGTCACTTCCAAGGTGGTCCCCTGTGTTTGTTTTAGCTTCTTCTGTTTGCTGGTCTCTTCAGTGCCTAATTTCTGCCCTGACACAAGGGGGCGGTGGTGGGCACTTTTTTAGGCTCACTTGTTCAGTCGTGCTGTGGGGAGGGAGGAACACTGCAAACAAATAACACTGGCGTGTGCTCGCAGTGTCTCAGCCACACCGGGTTTGCCCCTGCTCACGGCGTGTGTGCTTTCCCTGTCTACACTCCTTAGGCTCTAGGTTTCTCTTCCGGGAACTGTTTGAAGCTGGCTCTGGGTTTTATTCACTTCCCAGGTCTGAGTTACTCAGGTTCAGGTACTCAGGTACTCCACAAAGTGCAGACTCGGTTGGGCCTGCGTTTTGTCCCCTTCCTAGGTCCGAGCAGCTCAGGTGACCAGGTGCTTGGCAAGCATGGTCGCTGCAACTTATCGCCTCCCCTGTCCCTGCCACTTGGTTTTCTGGGTATACAACTGGTGCACCTTCTCAGGGGTGCTGTGTGTCTCTTCTGGGGAGCTGATCTCTGGCTGTGACCCTCCCAGTGGATGTTGACCATCCAGAATCCCAAGAAGTCTTGGTTAGCAACAAAGCCTGCTTGCAGTTTGGTAGATGATGCCTCTCTGGGGCCGCGATTGCCCCCTTCCAGCTCTAGCTGCCCTCACCTGCCTGTCTCTGGCAGGGGATAGGCCAGTCCACAGCAGGCTAGCTCTGCTCAGTCCTTTGTTCTGTGAGCAGGCCTGGCGGTGTCTTAGGTTAAGGGTTTTCCTGGGATAGCTATCCCACAGTCTGGTTTGCTATCTCCAGTTAGTTCCCTCAGATTGCCTCCAGGGCATTCAGGCCTGGTCCTTACTCTAAGCAATCCAGCCCACGCCTCCCTGCCCAGACCCCACTTACTAGTGGCGGATGCGAGCCTCTGCACTGCTTCTCTGTTGGGAGTTACCATTGGGCACGTATTCTGTGGGTTTAAATTATTTATTCATTTTTCCTCCCAGTTATGTTGCCCTCTGAGGTTCCAAGGCTCGCCACAGACTCACCAGTGAGAGTGTTTCCTGGTGTTTGGAAACTTCTCTCTTTTTAAAGACTCCCTTCCCAGGACAGATCTCCATCCCTACCTCTTTTGTCTCTCTTTTTATCTTTTATATTTTTTCCTACCTCCTTTCGAAGACAATGGGCTGCTTTTCTGGGTGCCTGATGTCCTCTGCCAGCATTCAGAAGTTGGTTTGTGGAATTTACTCAGCATTCAAATGTTCTTTTGATGAATTTGTCGGGGAGAAAGTGGTCTCCCCATCCTATTCCTCTGCCATCTTAAGACTGCCCTCCTGCTTTTTTCCATCCTAAATCCCCCACAGGGTGTGCCCTTGGAGGTGGCTTTGTGGCTGATGACTCAATGGCCAATGACGTTCATGTTTTACTGAATTGGCAGCCAACAGTGTTTTGTTCACAGTATATAGCTGACATTTTAGACATCTTTAGAATATTCAGAGATCTTTTGAAATTACAAAATAAATATTTGGAGTGCCAGCATTATACAAATGCTTTACACGATGATGGAGGAAAAGAGATTTAGGTTTCCAAACTTGCATTCTCATTATACACTAAATCATACATTATATTTATGATCCTACTATTTTTCTTACATGCAGCATTTCACTGCAATTACACATAGTTTTTCAGAAATAAATTAAAAAAAAAAAGGTGGGGGGAGGAATGGCTGTTGCTGTACTTTCAGAAAATTGGTTCTTTAACCAGAAAATTACTTCTCTTTTAAAAAAGCTTTAAAAAAGTTCCAGTTTATGCTAACTCAATATTTTTTAAATTTATTTTTAATTGGAGGATAGTCCTATATATACTGGGGCTTCCCTGGTGGCTCAGCCAGTAACGGCTCTGCCTGCAATGTGGGAGACCCTATATATTATTAAAAGTTTTTATTCATGAAACACTTTTAATTCCAAGGCTCTTTTAATAATCACAAATCAACATGGTTATTAACATTACAATATTTAATAGCTAAAATATTTAGTGATTGTAACTTGAAGCTTTACATTGGCATTTTGAGTAAAAATGAGTGAACACCATTTCCAAGGTATTTTATCAAAGGGGTCCAAGTAAAAAGCATTTCCATTTCTTCCAGGGCATGGCTTTGATGCCTGAAAAATAAAAATAGTTTTGATGTTTGACTTATGTTCCCAGCGCAGCCAAAAACGATGTAAATGATCTGCTCTGCATTATTCTGAAGAGAGGCGAATTGTCTCTGAAAATTTTGGTCTTGGCCTCTAGAGTCTCTGTGAAACTGAACTGGGTGTCTTCCCCTCTCTCCAACTCAGTCTCTGTAGCTCCCAGGAGAACAAAAGTTACCTGATGGTTTCTACTGTGTTCCAACTGGGTCCCCCCACCCCCATGAGTGGGTGCCATGCCTGCTCTGGGCTGAAAAGACAACTTTACATCTTAAACATATGATCTTTGGCAATTGAGAAGTGTTCATTAGAGTTGAACACAAATTCAGATACAGCACCAGACAGAGTTTCAGAAAAGTCTTGACCCTTGAATGCAGAGTTCCAAACAATAGCAAGGAGAGATAAGAAAGCCTTCTTCAGTGATCAGTGCAAAGAAATAGAGGAAAACAATAGAATGGGAAAGACTAGAGGTCTCTTGAAGAAAATTAGACATACCAAGGGAACATTTCATGCAAAGATGGGCTCAATAAAGGACAGAAATGGTATGGACCTAACAGAAGCAGAAGATATTAAGAAGAGGTGGCAAGAATACACAGAAGAACTGAACAAAAAAGATCTTCATGATCCAGAGAGTCATGATGGTGTGATCACTCACCTAAAGCCAGACATCCTGGAATGTGAAGTCAAGTGGGCCTTAGGAAGCATCACTACAAACAAAGCTAGTGGAGGTGATGGAATTCCAGTTGAGCTATTTCAAATCCTGGAAGATGATGCTGTGAAAATGCTGCATTCAATATGCCAGCACATTTGGAAAACTCAGCAGTGGCCACAGGACTGGAAAAGGTCAGTTTTCATTCCAATCCCAAAGAAAGGCAATGCCAAAGAATGCTCTAACTACCTCACAACTGCACTTATCTCACATGCTAGTCAAGTAAATGATCAAAATTCTCCAAGCCAGGCTTCAGCATACGCAAACTGTGAACTTTCAGAAATTCAAGCTGGTTTTAGAAAAGGCAGAAGAACCAGAGATCAAATTGCCAACATCCACTGGATCATCGAAAAAGCAAGAGAATTCCAGAAAACATCTATTTCTGCTTTATTGACTATGCCAAAGCCTTTGACTGCGTGGATCACAATAAACTGTGGAAAATTCTTCAAGAGATGGGAATACCAGACCACCTGACTGCCTCTTGAGAAACCGATATGGAGGTCAGGAAGCAACAGTTAGAACTGGACATGGAACAACAGACTGATTCCATATAGGAAAAGGAGTACATCAAGGCTGTATATTGTCACCCTACTTGTTTAACTTCTATGCAGAGTACATCATGAGAAACGCTGGGCTGGAGGAAGCACAAGCTGGAATCAAGATTGCCAGGAGACATATCAATCACCTCAGATATGCAGATGACACCACCCTTATGGCAGAAAGTGAAGAAGAATTAAAAAGCCTCTTGATGAAAGTGAAAGAGGAGAGGCAAACATGTTGGCTTAAAGCTCAACATTCAGAAAACTAAGATCATGGCATCCGGTCCCATCACTTCATGGCAAATAGATGGGGAAACAGTGGAAACAGAGGCTGACTTTATTTTTCTGGGCTCCAAAATCACTGCAGATGGTGATTGCAGCCATTGAAATTAAAAGATGCTTACTTCTTGGAAGGAAAGTTATGACCAACCTACACAGCATATTAAAAAGCAGAGACATCACTTTGCCAACAAAGATCCATCTAGTCAAGGCTATGGTTTTTCCAGTGGTCATGTATGGATGTGAGAGTTGGACTATAAAGAAAGCTAAGTCCAGAAGAATTGATGCTTTTGAACTGTCGGTGTTGGAGAAGACTCTTGAGAGTCCCTTGGACTGCAAGGAGATCCAACCAGTCCATCCGAAAGGAAATCAGTCCTTGGGGTGTTCACTGGAAGGACTGATGTTGAAGCTTAAACTCCAATACTTTGGCCACCTGATTCAAAAAGCTGACTCATTTGAAAAGACGCTGATGCTGGGAAAGATTGAGTGAAGGAAGAAAAGGGGACAGCAGAGAATGAGATAGTTGGATGGCGTCACCGACTCAATGGACATGAGTTTGGGTAAACTCCGGGAGGCTAGTGATGGACAGGAAGGCCTGATGTGCTGGCAGTTCATGGGGTGGCAAAGAGTCAGACACAGCTGAGCTCCTGAACTGAACTGAACTCAAAACTCCATCCTTTCTCTCTTTTTTAAAAACTATGTTACTTTGTATTGTGCATATAAGCCATTTAATAATGTTGAGATAGTTTCAAGCTGGCAAAGAAAACAGACATCAATTCAGTTCAGTTCAGTTTAGTCACTCAGTCCTGACTCTTTGCGACCCCATGAATTGCAGCATGCCAGGCCTCCCTGTCCATCACCATTCAATCTCCGGAGTTCACTCAGACACACGTCCATCGAGTCAGTGATGCCATCCAGCCAATCTCATCCTCAATCGTCCCTTTCTCCTCCTGCCCCCAATCCCTCCCAGCATCAGAGTCTTTTCCAATGAGTCAACTCTTCACATGAGATGGTCCAAAGTACTTGGAGTTTCAGCTTTAGCATCATTACCTTCCAAGAGAACATCCCAGGGTTGATCTCCTGTTCAGAATGGACTGGATTGGATCTCCTTTGCAGTCCAAGGGACTCTCAAGAGTCTTCTCCAACACCGACAGTTCAAAAGCATCAATTCTTCAGCAGCTCAGCTTTCTTCACAGTCCAACTCTCACATCCATACATGACCAACAGGAAAAACCATAGCCTTGACTAGATGCGGACCTTTAGTCGGCCAAGCAGTAATGTCTCTGCTTTTTGAATATACTGTCTAGGTTGGTCTAACTGAACGTTTCCTTCCAAGGAAGTAAGCAGTCTTTTAATTTACATGGCTGCTAGTCACCATCTAGCAGTGATTTTGGAGCCCCCCAAAAATAAAGTCTGACACTGTTTCTACTGTTTCCCCATCTATTTCCCATGAAGTGATGGGACCAGGATGCCATGATCTTCGATTTTCTGAATGTTGAGCTTTAAGCCAACTTTTTTCGCTCTCCTCTTTCACTTTCATCAAGAGGCTTTTTAGCTACCTCTTCACTTTCTGCCATAAGGGTGGTGTCATCTGCATATCTGAAGGTTATTGATATTTCTCCCGGCAATCTTGATTCCAGCTTGTGCTTCTTCCAGTCCCAGCGTTTCTCATGATGTACTCTGCATAGTAAGTTAAATAAGCAGGGTGACAATATATAGCCTTGATGTACCCCTTTTCCTATTTGGAACCAGTCTGTTGTTCCATGTCCAGTTCTAAACTGTTGCTTCCTGATCTGCATACAGGTTTCTCAAGAGGCAGGTCAGGTGGTCTGGTATTCCCATCTCTTGAAGAATTTTCCACAGTTGATTGTGATCCAGACAGTCAAAGGACTTTGGCATAGTCAATAAAGCAGAAATAGATGTTTTTCTGGGACTCTACTTGCTTTTTTGATGATCCAGCAGATGTTGACAATTTGTTCTCTGATTCCTCTTGCCTTTTCTAAAACCAGCTTGAACATCTGGAAGTTCATGGTTCACGTATTGCTGAAGCCTGGCTTGGAGAATTTTGAGCATTACTTTACTAGTAGTGTGAGATGAGTGCAATTGTGTGGTAGTTTGAGCATTCTTTGGCGTTGCCTTTCTTTGGGAATTGGAATGAAAACTGACCTTTTCCAGTCCTGTGGCCACTCCTGAGCTTTCCAAATTTGCTGGCATATTGAGCACAGCATTTTCACAGCATCATCTTTCAGGATTTGAAACAGCTCAACTGGAATTCCATCACCTCCACTAGCTTTGTTCGTAGTGATGCTTTCGAAGGCCCACTTGACTTCACATTCCAAGATGTCTGGCTCTAGATGAGTGATCACATCATCATGATCATCTGGGTCATGAAGATCTTTTTTGTACAGTTCTTCTGTGTATTCTTGCCACCTCTTCTTAATATCTTCTGCTTCTGTTAGGTCCATACCATTTCTGTCCTTTATCGAGCCCATCTTTGCATGAAATGTTCCCTTGGTATGTCTAATTTTCTTGAAGAGATCTCTAGTCTTTCCCATTCTGTTGTTTTCCTCTGTTTCTTTGCATTGATCTCTGAAGAAGGCTTTCTTCTCTCTCCTTGCTATTCTTTGGAACTCTGCATTCAGATGCTTATATCTTTCCTTTTCTCCTTTGCTTTTCACCTCTTTTCTTTTCACAGCTATTTGTAAGGCCTCCCGAGACAGCCATTTTCCTTTTTTGCATTTCTTTTCCATGGGGATGGTCTTGATTCCTGTCTCCTGTACAATGTCACAAACTTCATTCCATAGTTCATCAGGCACTCTATCTATCAGATCTAGGCCCTTAAATCTATTTCTCACTTCCACTGTATAATCATAAGGGATTTGATTGAGGTCATACCTGAATGGTCTAGTGGTTTTCCCTCCTTTTTCAATTTAAGTCTGAATTTGGCAATACGGAGTTCATGATCTGAGGCACAGTCAGCTCCTGGTCTTGTTTTTGTTTACTGTGTAGAGCTTCTCCATCTTTGGCTGCAAAGAATATAATCAATCTGATTTCAGTGTTGACCATCTGGTGATGTCCATGTGTAGAGTCTTCTCTTGTGTTGTTGGAAGAGGGTGTTTGCTATGACCAGTGCATTTTCTTGGCAAAACTCTATTAGTCTTTGCCCTGCTTCATTCCACTTTCCAAGGCCAAATTTGCCTGTTACTCCAGGTGTTTCTTGACTTCCTACTTTTGCATTCCAGTCCCCAGCTATACATATACCTGTATCCATTCTCTCCCAAACTTCCCTCCCATCCAGGTTGCCGCATAACATTGAGTGGAGCTCACTGTACTATACAGTAGAACCTTGTTGGTTTCCCATTTTAAATACAGCAGTGTGTACATGTCAATCTCAAACTCCCTAACTGACACTTCTCCCTATTGTTCCCCCTGGCAACCATATGTTCTTCTCCAAATCTATGAGTCTGTTTCTGTTTTGTAAATAAGTTCATTTGTATCATTTCTATTTAGATTCTGCAGTAAAGGCTGTCATATGGTATTTCTCCTTCTCCGTTTGACTTACTTCAGTCAGTATGACAATCTCTAGGTCCATCCATGTTGCTGCAAATGGCATTATTTCATTCTTTTAATGGCTGAGTAATAATCCCCGTCCTATCTTTCTTGTCTTTTTCTGCCTCAGCGATTCTGAAGGTCTTTTCCTGTGTCTTGGTTTCTCACCCTTTCTGAACAGTCAAGACCTGAGCTCTGTGGCTCACTTTCCCCATCAGGTGTCAAGGGCTAGCAAGAAATAGTATCAAAGCCTTGACATCTAAAGATGAAATCTCCAACAAAGTTTCCTGGGACTTTTAGGAAGCCCATCGACTGGTGTTTCAGGTCACTATATTTCAAGTGATAGTGAAGTTTGGAGCATTTTTTTCTGATGAAAGTGGATATTTCATTAGAGCTTAGGTTATTTAATATCACCAACTTCTTGACTTGGTGGTAGCATTTTTGATTCCTTACACCTTGTTTCATTTAATTATTTTTGAAATATTACCTCTAAAGACAGCTACAATCCCTAGATTCAAATCTCGTTAAATCATGTAGGGATACAAGAGTTAAGGGCTTCCCTGGTAGCTCAGCTAGTAAAGAATCTAACTGTAATGCAGGAGACCCCACTTCTATTCCTGGGTTGGGAAGATCCTCTAGAGAAGGATAGACTACCCACTCCAGTATTCATGGGCTTCGCTGGTGGCTCAGATAGTCAAGAATCTGTCCCACAATGCAGAAGACCTGGGTTTGATCCCTGAGTTGGGAAGGTCCCCTGGAGGAGGGGATGGCAACCCACTCCAGTATTCTGGAGAATCCCTATGGACAGAGGAGCCTTGCAGGCTACAGTCCATGGGGTTTCAAAGAGTTGGACACAACTGAGTGACTAAGCACAGCAGTCAAGTGTGAGCTGTAATAAATCAACAGTGAAAGAAAAGGAAACACTTAGAATTTATTTCCATACCTACTCCAGGAGTTGGTGAAATAAAGCCTCCTCCCCTCATGGGGAGCAAAAGATAAATCACAGAGTTTGGTTTCCTCGTGGAAGAGAAGGTTCAAGCTGAACAAATGATTGCTCATTTAATAAATATTAATCCTTACTAACGAGATATTATTTGAAAGTAATAATAGTTACTGACCACTAGCGGAATACCATACAATCTGCTCTACAAAATTTTTTCAATTTTCAGAAGCATCATGTAACTATCTCCCGTTCACAGATAAGAAAACCATATCTCAGAGAGGTTAAAGTAACTTACCCAGAGACACACAGCTAGTAAAAGAGCTGTTAGAATGCCAAAGTAAGGATTTCAGTCTTGAAAATCCTGGTTCTGGCAATGACAGGAAGTCACTGGAACACTGTTGGAAGCTCCATTTTATAGTAAACGGACTGAAGTCCAGGGAAGTCCAGCTACACTAGCTAGATACTCTGGCGGAGCATCTAGTAAAAGGCAGAGTGTATTTCTATTCTCATTCTGACCTTTTCTCTAGCCTTCCACGCACTTTCTTTCTTGATGCTCATTTGCCAAAGGTCTTGTTACATTGGTAAAACTGGCCATACACTTAGAGATAGATATTCTAAGAGACCTGGTATTATTTTAAAATGTCTTTACACATTAAAGATACTTTTGAAATTCAACCTTCATTCAAATAAGCGTTTAAAATGTACTTTGTACCTCAAATTTCTATGCTAGGCAATAAAAAAAGAGAAATTTTATCAAAAAATTCAAATTATTGAATTATTATTTTCATTAAGCTTAAAAGACTATATATTTTGACATATTTCTTATTGGATTCAAAGTATTCTCAACTTCTTACAGCAGTTAGGAGGCTAGTTGTATTCGAGGCAAGCCAATTTATATTAAAAGCAGGTGATTCTAGGTGCTTTTGATGTAGTATTCTATTGTATGCTTGTGACTCCATTGAGTGATTTATTTTAAGTACTCTCAAGTGTCTGAAAACTCCAAGGTGTTTTCTAATAAAGTAGAGGGTTTGCATAGAAGGTGGATGGACCAACACCATTTGGTCCATTGATGGACTAAGACCCTATCATTTTTCACTATTGCCCTGTTTTTTTTTTTTTTTTTTTTTTTTAAGGAAGAATGGTGTCTATTAGATTAGGACAATTTTCCTTTAGGTTGTCGCAAGAGTAATTTGGAAGATCTCCTGGAGAAGGAAATGGCTACCCACTTCAGTATTCCTATCTGGAGAATTCCATGGACAGAGGAGCCTGGTGGGCTACTGTAGTCCATGCGGTCCCAAAGAGTAAGACACACAGAGTGACTAACATTTCTTTTTCCTTTTTTTTTTAAATTCTACTACAACTTTTTAATGGAAAACACTGAATAAACATAAGCATAGAAAGGATAGTATTATGACTTCACAAGTCCCGTTATTCAGCACTTAAAAATACACCAAAATTTCCAATACTGTTTTATCTGTTTATTCCCTTATACCTTTTCTTTCTTTTCCATTTTTTTTATTGGAATGTTTCTAGAGAAAGCCAAGCTATCATATACTTTTATCCTAAATACTTCAGTATGCAACAGCTCATTTCTGATCTTCAGCCCAGAAATGTTTTAAAGAGAAAGTTATAGTTCAGTTTTTCCGAGTTAGCATTTTCTGTCTCTTGGGTTCCAGATTATTGGGCTGCTTTGGGTCTTGAAAAGGGAAATGGGAAGAAAAAGGGGACCGAAGTCACTGAATGTCCTCTAGCAAATGAAGCCTTGCTTTCAGGCAGCTGTAGCCAGAAACATTTTAAAAATTCAGTGTGCATATAGGGTAGTGGGGAAGGGTTGGTTCAAGTCTTAGAAATGTTACTGTTTTTAAGAAGGCAGGCAGTCAATTTCCCATTTCAACTACCCATATATGCAAAAATCAAATCTTGCAGAGAGGCAACTAGCAACTATTGTTTCAAAAACGTTTTAAAAAGAATTCAGATTGCTCCTTTTATCTGCTGCATCTGTGTATAGAATGACAGGGATCAATATTCATCTCCTTTTCCTAGAAACTCAGGGCATGAAAGAACCTAGAAATGCATTCCTTAAAAGGGCTTCGTATAGTTGTTAAATAATTTATACATACACACACGTATATCCCAAGCGTGCATTTCTTTGCCCCCTTTTACTTGTGTAAAATCAGTAGCTACAAAGACTGAAATCCACTTCCTCAGACTGTGACATTTCAGCAGGTCTTTCACGGAGAAATCAAAACCTCTGCAGTCGCAGGAGCTGTCCCTCCAAGCCACCAGGCTCACACAGCTACTGCCCAGCGCCTCACCCAGCAGCGCTCAAGTAAAAGTTGCTCATATTATTCCGGGTCTAAATTTTCACAAGGGGAGGAGACACGATGTGCTCCAGAAGCCGATGATCTGAAACCGTGGACGAGATCTCCTCTCTCCTGCACCTTGCCTTACACCCTTCCCGCTTTATCTAGGATTTTTCAGGATAGCAGCTATTCAGGTTACCCCTGGGATACTGACTAGGAGTTTCTCCTTGAAACGCTTTCTGATTTCGTCTTCTGCCATCCAGCTGGCGAGAAGTGCGACAGGATTCCCGGGTCCTCTCCACGGCCTCCCGTCACAGCTCCACAAGTGTGGCCTGGGGCTCGGACAGGGAAGGGTGGGTGAAAAGATAGCCCACCGACATACCTACTCTCGGCGGGCTGCGTGGGTGCTGTCTTTGTCCGCTTGCCCTTCCGGGGGCGGGAGTAGGGGGCTGCCGCGCATTTCCTCTAGTGGCCGGCAGGTGGCGCGGTTGGTTCACGATCAGCCGCCACCGGAGAGGGGAAAGGCGCTTCCACCCCCCGGCGGTCACCCTCCCACTGGGACCCAGGCTCGGGAGGAAAACCCGGCCTCACCCCACAGAGAGTCAGAGGAGGGCAGTTGGAGGAAGGAAGAGGGAGAAGTCGTCAGGAGTCGGGGCGTCTTCCAACGTCCGGAGAGTTGCGTCGGGGGCGGGCACCAGGCCGCCTGCTGCGTTGCGGTCTCTGGGCAGCGCTCGGTTTTCTGAGCCCGCGGCCGGGCATCGGGGGACAAACCTGGGCCCAGTGCTGCCGGCTCCCCTAGAAGGGCCACAGGACACTCGAGCACTCCAGCAGGGGCGGCTGCGCGGATTTCTGCGAGTCCTGTCGCCCCACACCGTCTTCCTGGCGCGCGAGAAGTGTCCAGACCAGCGCAGGGGAAGCGACCGAGCGCCGAGCCGCAGCGCGGGGCTCGGGCCAGCTCCTGAGCTCGCGTGGGCGGCCCATCTGCACTACAGTTGGTCCCTGCACTCCCTCATCAGCTCTTTCGCTTCAACCCCTTGCGCCCCAGACTTGCTAGGCCCGGCTCCAGGGACTCCCCACCGGGAAGCACGCAGTCGGTTCCCGGCAGTAAAGGCCACTCCGGGCGTCTTGGAGGGTCCTGTCCGGAGCCGGGAGGGGTAGGGGGAACCTCTACGGCTGAGTGCGGAGATGCTTCCCCAGGGGATTTCTCCGTTGCTACGAAGTCTTTCATTCAGCCCCGGAGACAGGGACAGAGCCTTGCTTCTGGCAGAGCGCCGCACTCGACGTTGGGACTGATTAGGTCCAGGTTTCCAGGCAACTAGGAGCCTGGGATAAAGGAATAACCGTACCAAAAACTCTCGCCAAAGAGCATTTCTTATGGAGATGCTCCCCAAAGGCACGAAACGGGGGCAAGGTAGCAGAGTGGCGGGGGTGGCCGCGCACGGGAGTGACTGTGCAGTCCTAGTCCGGCGGCGCCGGACGCGAACACTTCAACCTCAGAAAAAGCAACAGTGAAGACGCAGGTCAACTTGATACTTTTTTTTAATGGCAATAAAAGAGCGTTTTCCTCCATCTCAAACCGCCCGAGGAGAGGACACCGGGTGCTCAACCTTTCTTCGGACCTCCCCCCCCCACACCAATTCAGAGGTCTCTCAAAGCTCCTTCCGCCGCTCAGGGCTGGAACCCTGAGAGGCGACC
>NW_017191779.1:0-10621 GCF_001704415.2 Capra hircus
ACAGGTTTCCCTGGAATGGACTGAGACATCTGGGGGACTCTGGGAATGGTGGCACGACCCCCTGGAGTTCCTCCGCTTTCCTGTGGAGAGCGCCCTCCTCTTGAGATGCAACGGGAAGCGCGGGAACTCTTTCCCGACCGGCAGGAAAGGATCCCTCCTCTCGAGCTATTGAGGTGGAAATGGGGCTCCTCTGGATGTGGGCGGGACTCTTGTGCTTCCTCTCGAATGGAGACGGGTATGTCGGGGAACTTCTTGAGTTGCAGCAAGGGTGTGAAGGACCCTTTGGAAGTTCCAGAGGTTAGGTGTGATTAGCCTCGAGACGCCTCAGCGGAAATGGGCCTCATCTCACCTGGAGGGGAGAACGTCCTGGATTTTCTCGAGTTGGGGGCAGGAGCTCTGCACTTACGGCGGGGACCTCAGGGACCCGCTCTGGTGGCCTCAGGAAAGGCCAGTCCCCATGCGTGTTGCTCGGGGCCTCTCGGGATTCCTCTCCCGTCGATGCTAGGGCCTAAGACCTTGTGTGGAGTCAGTGCCGGAACCTGAGGATTCCTCTCCAGTGCTGACATGGATCTTGAGGTACTTCTGGAGTCTCCACAGGGGAGTCAGTCCTCGTCTCGAGTGGGGGCATGCACGTGCGCTTTCCTCCCGAGCTGTAGCAGCAGTGTCACGCTTCCCTTGCGTGGATCAAGGGATCAGTGGCTTTCCTTCGAGGCTTTACCACAGGGCTGTCCCTCGTGCCATCGGGGTGTGAGTTGATCCTCGGCTTGAAAGTCGAGGCAGTGCAGGAAAAAGAGGTTTCACTGGAATGGACTGAGACATCAGGGGGACTCTGGGAATGGTGGCACGACCCTGGAGATCCTCTCGCCTTTCCTGTGGAGAGCGCCTCCTCTTGAGATCGACCCGAATGCCGGGAATTCTTTCCCGACCACGCAGGGAAAGGATACTTCCTCTCCAGCTAGGAGGCAGAAACGGGGCTCCTCTGGATGTTGGCAGAATTCTCGGGCTTCCTCTCGAGTGGAGACGTGTATGTCGGGGAACTTCTTGAGTTGCAGCAAGGGTGTACAGGACCCTTTGGAAGTTCCAGAGGTTAGGTGTGATGAGCCTCGAGACGCCTGAGCGGAAATGGGCCTCATCTCGCCTGGAGGAGTGAACCTCCAGGATTTTCTCGAGTTGCGGCAGCTGCTCTCGACTTACGACGGGGACCACAGGGACCCGCTCAGGTGGACTCAGGAAAGGCCAGTCCCCATGCGAGTTGCTCGGGGGCCTCTCGGGATTCCTCTCCGGTCGATGCCGGGGCCTAAGATCTTGTGTGGAGTCGGTGCCGGAAGCTGAGCATTCCTCTCCACTGCTGACATGGATCTTGGGGTACTTCTGGAGTCTCCCCAGGGCAGTCAGTCTTCGTCTCGAGTGGGGGCATGCATGGACGCTTTCCTCCCGAGCTGTAGCAGCAGTGTCGCGCTTCCCTTCGCGTGGATCAAGGGATCAGGGGCTTTCCCTCGAGTTTTTCCCACGAGGCTTTCCCACGAGGCTTTTCCACATGGCTGTCCCACGTGCCACTGTAGTGTGAGTCGATCCTCGTTTGAAAGTCGAGGCAGTGCAGGGAAAACAGGTTTCCCTTGAATGGACTGAGACATCTGGGGGACTCGGGGAATGGTGGCACGACCCTGTAGTTCCTCTCGCTTTTCCTGTGTAGAGTGCGTTCTCCTGAGATGCGACGGAAACGCCGGTATTTCTTTCCTGAGCACGCAGTGGAAGGACCCTCCTCTTGAGCTAGGAGGCGGAAACGGGCCTCCTCTGGATGTGGGCGGGACTCTCGTGCTTCCTCTCGAGTGGAAACGGGTATGTCGGGGAGCTTCTTGATTTGCAGCAAGGGTGTGAAAGACCCTTTGGAAGTTCCAGAGGTTAGGTGTGATTTGCCTCGAGTCGCCTCAGCGGAAATGGGCCTCATCTCGCCTGGAGGGGAGAACCTCCTGGATTTTCTCGAGTTGCGGCAGGTGCTCTCGACTTATGACGGGGACCTCAGGGACCCGCTTTGGTGGCGTCAGCAAAGGCCAGTCCCCATGCGAGTTGCTCGGGGGCCTCTCGGGATTCCTCTCCCATTGATGCCGGGGCCTAAGACCTTGTGTGGAGTCGGTGTCGAAACCTGAGCATTCCTCTCCAATGCTGACATGGATCTTGGGGTACTTCTGGAGTCTCCCCAGGGGAGTCAGTCCTCGTCTCTAGTGGGGGCATGCAGGTGCGCTTTCCTCCCGAGTTGTAGCAGCAGTGTCACACTTCCTTTGGCGTGGATCAAGGGATAAGGGGCATTCCCTCGAGGCTTTCCCATGAGGCTTTCCCATGAGGCTTTCCCACAATGCTGTCGCACATGCCACCGTAGTGTGAGTCGATCCTCGGCTTGAAAGTCGAGGCAGTGCAGGGAAAACAGGTTTCCCTGGAATGGACTGAGACATCTGGGGGACTCGGGGAATGGTGGCACGACCCTGGAGTTCCTCTCGCCTCTCCTGTGGAGAGCGCCTCCTCTTCAGAAGCGACAGGAACCCCGGGAATTCTTGAGTGACCACGCAGGGAAAGGATCCCTCCTCTCGAGCTATGAGGCGGAAACGGGGCTCCTCTGGATGTGGGCGGGACTCTCGTGCTTATTCTCGAGTGGAGACGGGTATGTCGGGTAACTTCTTGAGTTGCAACAAGGGTGTGAAGGACCGTTTGGAAGTTCCAGAAGTTAGGTGTGATTAGCTTCGAGACGCCTCAGGGGAAACGGGCGTCATCTCGCCTGGAGGGGTGAACCTCCTGGATTTTCTCGAGTTGTGGCAGGTGCTCTCGAGTTACGAAGGGGACCTCCGGGACCCGCTCTGGTGGCCTCAGGAAAGGCCAGTCCCCATGCGAGTTGCTCGGGGTCCTGTCGGGATTCCTCTCCCGTCGATGCCGGGGCCTAAGATCTTGAGTGGAGTCGGTGCCGAAACCTGAGGATTCCTCTCCAGTGCTGACATGGATCTTGGGGTACTTCTGTAGTCTCCCTAGGAAAGTCATTCTGCATCTCGAGTGTGGGGAGGGACATGCGATTTCCTCCCGAGCTGTAGCAGCAGTGTCACGCTTCCCTTCCGGTTGAACTGGGATCTGTGGCTTTCCCTCGACGCTTTCCCTCGAGACTTTCCGACGAGGCTTTCCCACAGGGCTTTCCCACGTGTCACCGTTGTGTGAGTCGATCCTTGGCTTGAAATTCGAGGCAGAGCAGTGAAAACAGGTTTCCCTGGAATTGACTGAGACATCTGGGGTACTCCGGGAATGGTCGCACGACCCTGGAGTTCCTCTCGCCTTTCCTGTGGAGAGTGCCTCCTTTTGAGATGCGAGGTGAATGCCGGGAATTCTTTCCGGACCACACAGGGAAAGGATCCCTCCTCTCGAGATAGGAGGCGGAAAAGGGGCTCCTCTGGATCTGGGCGGTACTCTCCTGTTTCCTCTCGAGTGGAGACGGGTATGTCGGGGAACTTCTTGAGTTGCAGTAAGGGTGTGAAGGACCCTTTGGAAGTTCCAGATGTTAGATGTGATTAGCCTCGAGACGCCTCAGCGGAAATGGGCCTCATCTCGCCTGGAGGGTAGAACCTCCTGGATTTTCCCTAGTTGTGGCAGGTGTTCTCGACTTACGACGGGTACCTCAGGGACCCGCTCTGGTGGCCTCAGGAAAGGCCAGTCCCCATGCGAGTTGCTCGGAGGCCTCTCGGGATTCCTCTCCCATCGATGCCGGGGCCTAAGACCTTGTGTGGAGTCGGTGCCGAAACCAGAGGATTCCTCTCCAGTGCTGACATGGATCTTGGGGTACTTCTGGAGTCTCCCCAGGGGAGTCAGTCCTCGTCTCGAGTGGGGCCATGCACGTGCGCTTTCCCCCCGAGCTGTAGCAGCTGTGTCACCCTTCCCGTGGTGTGGATCAAGGGATCTGTGGCTTTCCCTTGAAGCTTTCCTTTAGGCTTTTCCACGAGGCTTTCCCACAGGGCTGTTCCTCGTGCCACCATGGTGTGAGTCGATCCTCGGCTTGTAAGTCGTGGCAGTGCAGGGAAAACAGGTTTCCCTGGAATGGATGGAGACATCTGGGGGACTTTGGGAAAGGTGTCACGAACCTGGAGTTCCTCTCGCCTATCCTATGGAGAGCGCCTCCGCTTGAGATGCGATGGGAACGCCGGGAATTCTTTCCCGACCACGGAGGGAAAGGATCCCTCCTCTCGAGCATGGGGGCCGAAACCGGGCTGCTGTGGATGTGGGCGGGACTCTCGTGCTTCCTCTCGAGTGTAGACGGTTATGTCGGGGAACTTCTTGGGTTGCAGCAAGGGTGTGAAGGACCCTTTGGAAGTTCCAGATGTTAGATGTGTTTAGCCTCGAGACGCCTCAGCGGAAATGGTCCTCATCTCGCCTGGAGAGGAGAACCTCCTGGATTTTCTCGAGTTGCGGCAGGTGCTCTCGACTTACGATGGGGACCTCAGGGACCCGCTCTGGTGGCCTCAGGAAAGGCCAGTCCCAATGCAAGTTGCTCGGGGGCCTCTCGGGATTCCTCTCCCGTCGATGCCGGGGCCTAAGACCTTGTGTGGAGTCGGTGCCGGAACCTGAGGATTCCTCTCCAGTGCTGACATGGATCTTGGGGTGCTTCTGGAGTCTCCCCAGGGGAGTCAGTCCTCGTCTCGAGTGGGGGCATGCACGTGCGATTTCCTCCCGAGCTGTAGCAGCAGTTTCACGCTTCCCTTCACGTGGATCAAGGGATCTGTGGCTTTCCCTCCAGGCTTTCCAACGAGGCTTTCGCACGAAGCTTTCCCACAGGGATGTCCCACGTGCCACTGTGGTGTGAGTCGATCCTCGGCTTGAAAGTCGAGGCAGTGCAGGGAAAACAGGTTTCCCGGGAATGGACTGAGACATCTGGGGGACTCTGGGAATGTGGAACGACCCTGGAGTTCCTCTCGCCTTTCCTGTGTCGAGCGCCTCCTCTTGAGATGCGACGGGAACGCTGGGAATTCTTTCCCAAGCATGCAGGGAAAGGATCCCTCCTCTCGAGCTAGGAGGCGGAAACGGGGCTCCTCTGGATGTGGGCGGGACTCTCGTGCTTCCCCTCGAGTGGAGACGGGTATGAAGGGGAATTTCTTGAGTTGCAGGAAGGGTGTGAAGGACCCTGTGGAAGTTCCAGGGGTTAGGTGTAATTAGCCTCGAGACGCCTCAGCAGAAATGGGCCTTATCTTGCCTGGAGGGGAGAACCTCCTGGATTTTCTCGAGTTGCGGCAGGTGCTCTCGACTTACGACGGGGACCTCAGGGACCCGCTCTGGTGGCCTCAGGAAAGGCCAGTCCCCATGCGAGTTTCTCCCGGGCCTCTCGGGATTCCTCTCCCGTCGATGCTGGGGCCTAAGACCTTGTGTGGACTCAGTGACGGAACCTGAGGATTCCTCTCCAGTGCCGACATGGATCTTGTGGTACTTCTGGAGTCTCCCCAGGGGAGTCAGTCCTTGTCTCGAGAGGGGGCATGCACGTGCGATTTCCTCCCGAGCTGTAGCAGCAGTGTCATGCTTCCCTTTTCGTGGATCAAGGGATCTGTGTCTTTCTCTCGAGGCTTTCCCACGAGGCTTTCCCACAGGGCTGTCCCACGTGCCACCGTGGTGTGAGTCGATCCTCGGCTTGAAAGTCGAGGCAGTGCAGGGAAAACAGCTTTCCCTGGAATGGACTGAGACTTCCAGGGGACTCTGGGAATGGTGGCCAGACCCTGGAGTTCCTCTCGCCTTTCCTGTGGAGAGCGCCTCCTCTTGAGATGCAACGGGAACGCCGGGAATTCTTTCCCGACCATGCTGGGAAAGGATCCCTCCCCTCGAGCTAGGAGGCGGAAACGGGGCTCCTCTGGATTTGGGCGGGACTCTCATGCTTCCTCTCGAGTGGAGACGGGTATGTCGGGGAACTTCTTGAGTTGCAGGAAGGGTGTGAAGGACCCTTTGGAAGTTCCAGAGTTTAGGGGTGATTAGCTTCCAGTCGCCTCAGCGGAAATGGGCCTCATCTCGCCTGGAGGGGACTACCTCCTGGATTTTCTCGAGATAGGGCAGTTGCTGTCGACTTACGACGGTGACCTCAACGACCCGCTCTGGGGGCCTCAGAAAAGGCCACTCCCCATGCGAATTGCTCGGGGCCTCTCGGGATTCCTCTCCCGTCGATGCCGGGGCCTAAGACCTTGTGTGGAGTCAGTGCCGGAACCTGAGGTTTCCTCTGCAGTGCTGACATGGATCTTGGGGTACTTCTGGAGTCTCCCCAGGGGAGTCAGTCCTCCTCTCGAGTGGGGGCATGCACGTGCGCTTTCCTCCCGAGCTGTAGCAGCAGTGTCACGCTTCCCTACGCGTGGATCAAGGGATCTGTGGCTTTCCCTCAAGGCTTTCCCACGAGGCTTTCCCACGAGGCTTTCCCACAGGGCTGTCCAACCTGCCATCGCGGTGTGAGTCGATCCTCGGCTTGAAAGTGGAGGCAGTGCAGGGAAAACAGGTTTCCTTGGAATGGACTGAGACATCTGGGGGACTCTGGGAATGGGGCCTGATACTGGAGTTCCTCTCGCCTTTACTGTGGAGAGCGCCTCCTCTTGAGATGAGACGGGAACGCTAGGAATTCTTTCAGGACCACGCAGGGAAAGGATACCTCCTCTCGAGCTAGCAGGCGGAAACGGGGCCACTCTGGATACGGGTGGGACGCTCGGGTTCCTCTTGAGTGGAGACGGGTATGTCGGGGAACTTCTTGAGTTGCAGCAAGGGTGTGAAGGACCCTTTGGAAGTTCCAGAGTTTAAGTCTGATTACCCCCTAGTTGTCTCAGCCGAAATGGGCCTCATCTCGCCTGGAGGGGAGAACCTCCTGGATTTTCTCGAGTTGCGGCAGGTGCTCTCGACTTACGACGAGGGCCTCAGGGACCCGCTCTGGTGGCCTCAGGAAAGGCCAGTCCCCATGCGAGTTTCTCCCGGGCCTCTCGGGATTCCTCTCCCGTCGATGCTGGGGCCTAAGACCTTGTGTGGACTCAGTGACGGAACCTGAGGATTCCTCTCAAGTGCCGACATGGATCTTGTGGTACTTCTGGAGTCTCCCCAGGGGAGTCAGTCCTTGTCTCGAGAGGGGGCATGCACGTGCGATTTCCTCCCGAGCTGTAGCAGCAGTGTCATGCTTCCCTTTTCGTGGATCAAGGGATCTGTGGCTTTCCCTCTAGACTTTCCCATGACGCTTTCCCACGAGGCTTCCCACAGGGCTTTCCCACGTGCCACTGTGGTGTGAGTCGATCCTTGGCTTTAAAGTCGAGGCAGTGAAGGGAAAACAGATTTCCCTGGAATGGACTCAGACATCTGGGGACTCAGGGAATGTTGCACGACCCTGGAGTTCCTCTCGCCTTTCCTGTGGAGAGCGCCTCCTCTTGAGATGCGACGGGAACCCGGGAATTCTTTCCCGACCACGCAGGGAAACGATCCCTCCTCTCGAGCTAGGAGGCGGAAACAGGGCTCCTCTGGATGTGGGCGGGACTCTCGTGCTTCCTCTCGAGTGGAGACGGGTATGTCGGGGAACTTCTTGAGTTGCAGCAAGGGTGTGAAGGACCCCTTGAAAGTTCCAGAGGTTAGGTTTGATTAGCCTCGAGACGCCTCAGCGGAAATGGGCCTCATCTCGCCTGGAGGGGAGAACCTCCTGGATTTTCTCGAGTTGCGGCAGGTGCTCTCGACTAACGACGGGGACTTCAGGGACCTGCTCTGGTCGCCTCAGGAAAGGCCAGTCCCCATGCGAGTTGCTCGGGGCCTCTCGGGATTCCTCTCCCGTCTATGCCGGGGCCTAAGACCTTGTGTGGAGTCGGTGCCGGAACCTGAGGATTCCTCTCCAGTGCCGACATGGATCTTGGGGTACTTCTGGAGTCTCCCCAGGGGAGTCAGTCCCCGTCTCGAGTGGGGGCATGCACGTGCGCTTTCCTCCCCAGCTGTAGCAGCAGTGTCACGCTTCCCTTCGCGTGGATCAAGGGATCTATGGCTTTCCCTGGAGGTTTTCACACGAGGCTTTCCCACGAGACTTTCCCACATGGTTATCCCACGTGCCACCATGATGTGAGTCGATCCACGGCTTGAATGTCGAGGCAGTGCAGGGAAAACAGGTTTCCCTGGAATGGACTGAGACATCTTGGGGACTCTGGGAATGGTGGCACGACCCTGGATTTCCTCTCGCCTTTCCTGTGGAGAGCGCCTCCTCCTGAGATGCGACGGGAACGCCGGGAATTCTTTGCCGACCACGAAATGAAAGGATCCCTCCTCTCGAGCTAGGACGCGGAAATGGGGCCCCTCTGGATGTAGGCGGGACTCTCGTGCTTCCTCTTGAGTGGAGACGGGTATGTCGGGGAACTTCTTGAGTTGCACAAGGCTGTGAAGGACCCTTTGGAAGTTCCAGAGATTAGGGGTGATTAGCTTCCAGTCGCCTCAGCGGAAATGGGCCTCATCTCGCCTGGAGGGGACAACCTCCTGGATTTTCTCGACTTGCGGCAGGTGCTCTCGACTTACGACGGGGACCACAGGGACCCCCTCTGGTGGCCTCAGGAAAGGCCAGTCCCCATGCGAGTTGCTCGGGGGCCTCTCGGGATTCCTCTCCCGTCTATGCCGGGGCCTAAGACCTTGTGTGGAGTCGGTGCCGGAACCTGAGGATTCCTCTCCAGTGCTGACATGGACCTTGAGGTACTTCTGGAGTCTCCGCAGGGGAATCAGTCCTCGTCCCGATTGGTGGCATGCACGTGCGCTTTCCTCCCGAGCTGTAGCAGCAGTGTCACGTTCCCTTCCCGTGGATCAAGGGATCTGCGGCTTTCCCTGGAGGCTTTCACACGAGGCTTTCCCACGAGGCTTTCCCACATGGTTGTCCCACGTGCCACCGTGATGTGAGTCGATCCACTGCTTGAATGTCCAGGCAGTGCAGGGAAAACAGGTTTCCCTGGAATGGACTGAGACATCTTGGGGACTCTGGTAATGGTGGCACGACCCTGGATTTCCTCTCGCCTTTCCTGTGGAGAGCGCCTCCTCCTGAGATGCGACGGGAACGCCGGGAATTTTTTGCCGACCACGAAAGGAAAGGATCCCTCCTCTCGAGCTAGGAGGCGGAAACGGGGCCCCTCTGGATGTAGGCGGGACTCTCGTGCTTCCTCTTGAGTGGAGACGGGTATGTCGGGGAACTTCTTGAGTTGCAGCAAGGCTGTGAAGGACCCTTTGGAAGTTCCAGAGATTAGGGGTGATTAGCTTCCAGTCGCCTCAGCGGAAATGGGCCTCATCTCGCCTGGAGGGGACTACCTCCTGGATTTTCTCGAGATAGGGCAGTTGCTGTCGATTTACTACGGGGTCCTCAACGACCCGCTCTGGGGGCCTCAGAAAAGGCCACTCCCCATGCGAATTGCTCGGGGCCTCTCGGGATTCCTCTCCCGTCGATGCCGGGGCCTAAGACCTTGTGTGGAGTCAGTGCCGGAACCTGAGGTTTCCTCTGCAGTGCTGACATGGATCTTGGGGTACTTCTGGAGTCTCCCCAGGGGAGTCAGTCCTCGTCTCGAGTTGGGGGCATGCACCGTGCGCTTTCCTCCCGAGCTGTAGCCGCAGTGTCACGCTTCCCTACGCGTGGATCAAGGGATCTGTGGCTTTCCCTTGAGGCTTTCCCACGAGGCTTTCCCACGAGGCTTTCCCACAGGGCTGTCCAACCTGCCATCGCGGTGTGAGTCGATCCTCGGCTTGAAAGAGGAGGCAGTGCAGGGAAAACAGGTTTCCTTGGAATGGACTGAGACATCTGGGGGACTCTGGGAATGGGGCCTGATACTGGAGTTCCTCTCGCCTTTACTGTGGAGAGCGCCTCCTCTTGAGATGAGACGGGAACGCTAGGAATTCTTTCAGGACCACGCAGGGAAAGGATCCCTCCTCTCGAGCTAGCAGGCGGAAACGGGGCCAGTCTGGATACCGGCGGGGACGCTCGGGTTCCTCTTGAGTGGAGACGGGTATGTCGGGGAACTTCTTGAGTTGCAGCAAGGGTGTGAAGGACCCTTTGGAAGTTCCAGATGTTAGATGTGATTAGTCTCGAGACCCCTCAGTGGAAATGGTCCTCATCTCGCCGGGAGGGGAGAACCTCCTGGATTTTGTCGAGTTGCGGAAGGTGCTCTCGACTTACTACAGGGACCTCAGGGACCCGCCCTGGGGGCCTCAGGATAGGCCAGTCCCCATGGAAGTTGCTCGGGGCCTCTCGGATAACACTCCCGTCGATGCCGGAGCCTAAGACCTTGTGTGGTGTCGGTGCCGGAACCTGAGGATTCCTCTCCAGTGCTGACATGGATCTTGGGGTACTTCTGGAGTCTCCCAGCGGAGTCAGTCCTCGTATCTAGTTGGGGCATGCACGTGCTCTTTCTCCCGAGCTGTAGCAGCAGTGTCACTATACCGTCGAGTGATTAAGGGATCTGTGGCTTTCCTTCGAGGCTTTCCTATGAGTCTTTCGCACGAGGCTTTCCCACAGGGCTGTCCCACGTGCCACTGTGGTGTGAGTTGATTCTCTCGCTTGAAATCGAGGCAGTGCAGGGAAACAGGTTTACAGGCGTCCACATCCCAGAGTCCCCACTGTCTCAGTCCCATTCCCAGGGAAACC
>NW_017191780.1:0-10621 GCF_001704415.2 Capra hircus
CTCAAGAAAGGCGCTATCTATCATGGGAGTTGCTCGGGCGCTCTCGGGATTCCATTCCCGTGATGCTGGGCCTAAGACCTTGTGTGGGTCATTGTCGGAACTGAGATTCCTCTTCCAGTGCTGACATGGATCTTGGGGTACTTCTGGAGTTCCCCAGGGGAGTCAGTCCTCATCTCGAGTGGAGGGCATGCACGTGCGATTTCCTCCCTAGCTGTAGCAGCAGTGTCACGGCCTTCCCTTCGCGTGGATCAAGGGATCTGTGGCTTTCCCTCGAGTCATTCCCACGAGGCTTTCCCACGAGGCTTTCCCACAGGGCTGTTCCCACGTGCCACCGTGGTGTGAGTCGATCCTCGGCTTGAAAGTCGAGGCAGTAGCATGGAAAACAGGTTTCCCTGGAATGGACTGAGACATCTGGGGGACTCTGGGAATGGTGGCACGACCCTGGAATTCCTCTCGCCTTTCCTGCGGAGAGCGCCTCCTCTTGAGATGCGACGGAAACCCGGGAATTCTTTCCCGACCACGCAGGGAAAGGATCCCTCCTCTCGAGCTCGGAGGCAGGAAACGGGGCTCCTCTGGATGTGGCCGGGACTATCGTGCTTACCTCTCGAGTGGAGACGGGTATGTCGGGGAACTTCTTGAGTTGCAGCCAGGGTGTGAAGGACCCTTTGGAAGTTCCAAGATGTTAGGATGTGATTAGCCTCGAGACTCCTCAGCGGAAATGGGCCTCATCTCGCCTGGAGGTGGAGAACCTCCTGGATTTTCTCGAGTTGCGGCCGGTGCTCTCAACATACGACGGGGACGTCAGGGACCCGCCTCTGGTGGCCTCAGGAAAGGCCAGTCCCCATGCGAGTTGCTCGGGGCCTTCTGGATTTCCTCTCCCGTCGATGCCGGGGCCTAAGATCTGTGTGGTGCGGTGCCGGAACCTGAGCATTTCCTCTCCAGTGCTGACATGGATCTTGGGGTACTTCTGGAGTCTCCCCAGGGAGTCAGTCCACGTCTCAAGTGGGGCATGACAAGTGCGTCTTTCCTGCCGAGCTGTAGCAGCAGTGTCACCCTTCCCTTCGCGTGGATCAAGGGATCAGTGGTCTTTCCCTCGAGGCTTTCCCACGAGGCTTTCCCACGAGGCTTTCCCACAGGGCTGTCCCACGTGCCACCGTGGTGTGAGTCGATCCTCGGCTTGAATTCGACCTAGTGCAGGAAAACAGGTTACCCTGGAATGGACTGAGCACATCTGGGGGACTCTGGGAATGGTGGCACGACCCTGGAGTTCCTCTTGCCTTTCCTGTGGAGAGCGCCTCCTCTTGAGATGCGAAGGAACGCCGGGAATTCTTTCCCGAGCCAAGCACGGAAAGGATACCTCCTCTCGAGCTAGGAGGCGGAAACGGGGCTCCTCTGGATGTGGGCGGGACTCTCGTGCTTCTTCTTGAGTGGAGACGGGTATGTCGGGGAACTTCTTGAGTTGCAGCAAGGGTGTGAAGGACCCTTTGGAAGTTCCAGATGTTAGATGTGATTAGCCTCGAGACGTCCTCTGCGGAAATGGGCCTCATCTCGCCTGGAGGGGAGAACCTCCTGGATTTTCTCGAGTTGCGGCAGGTGCTCTCAACTTACGACGGGGACTCAGGGACCCGCTCTGGTGGCCTCAGGAAAGGCCAGTCCCATGCGAGTTGCTCGGGGCCTCTCGGGATTTCTCTCCCTTCGATGCCAGGGACTAAGATCTTGGTGTGAGTCGGTGCCGGAACCTGAGCATGCCTCTCCAGTGCTGACATGGATCTTGGGGTACTTCTGGAGTCTCCCCAGGGGAGTCAGTCCTCGTATCAAATGGGGGCATGCACGTGCGCTTTCCTCCGAGCTGTAGCAGCAGTGTCATGCTTCCCTTCGCGTGGATCAAGGGATCAGGGGCTTTCCCCGAGGCTTTCCAGGAGGCTTTCCCACGAGGCTTTCCCACAGGGCTGTCCCACGTGGACCGTGGTGTGAGTCGATCCTGGCTTGAAGGTCGAGGCAGTGCAGGGAAAACAGTTTTCCCTGGAATGGACTGAGACATCTGGAGGACTCTGGGAATGGTGGCACGACCCTGGAGTTCCTCTCGCCTTTCCTCTGGAGAGGCCTGCTCTTGAGATGCGACGGAACGCCGGGAATTCTTTCCCGACCACGCAGGGAAAGGATCCCTCCTCTCGAGTTAGGAGGCGAAACGGGGGCTCCTCTGGATGTGGTTGGGACTCTCGTGCTTCCTCTCGAGTGGAGACGGGTATGTCGGGGAACTTCTTGAGTTGCAGCAAGGGTGTGAAGGACCCTTTGGAAGTTCCAGAGTTAGGTTTGAATAGCCTCGAGACGCCTCAGCGGAAATGGGCCTCATCTCGCCTGGAGGGGAGAACCTCCTGGATTTTCTCGAGTTGCGGCAGGTGCTCTCGACTTACGACGGGGACCTCAGGGACCCCGCTCTCGTGGCCTCAGGAAAGGCCAGTCCCCTTGCGAGTTGCTCGGGGGCCTCTCGGGATTTCTCTCCCTCGAAGCCGGGGCCTAAGATCTTGTGTGGAGTGGGTGCCGGAACCTGAGCATGCCTCTCCAGTGCTGACATGGATCTTGGGGTACTTCTGGAGTCTCCCCAGGGGAGTCAGTCCTCGTATCAAATGGGGAATGCACGTGCGCTTTCCTCCCGAGCTGTAGCAGCAGTGTCATGCTTCCCTTCGCGTGGATCAAGGGATCAGGGGCTTTCCCTCGAGGCTTTCCACGAGGCTTTCACACGAGGCTTTCCCACAGGGCTGTCCCACGTGGACCGTGGTGTGAGTCGATCCTCGGCTTGAAGGTCGAGGCAGTGCAGGGAAAACAGTTTTCCCTGGAATGGACCTAGACATCTGGAGGACTTTGGGAATGGTGGCACGACCCTGGAGTTCCTCTCGCCTTTCCTGTGGAGAGGCCTGCTCTTGAGATGCGACTGGAACGCCGGGAATTCTTTCCCGACCACGCAGGGAAAGGATCCCTCCTCTCGAGTTAGGAGGCGGAAACGGGGCTCCTCTGGATGTGGGCGGGACTCTCGTGCTTCCTCTCGAGTGGAGACGGGTATGTCGGGGAACTTCTTGAGTTGCAGCAAGGGTGTGAAGGACCCTTTGGAAGTTCCAGAGTTAGGTGTGAATAGCCTCGAGACGCCTCAGCGGAAATGGGCTTCATCTCGGTTGGAGGGGAGAACCACCTGAATTTTCTCGAGTTGCGGCAGGTGCTCTCGACTTACGACTGGGGACCTCAGGGACCCGCTCTGGTGGCCTCAGGAAAGGCCAGTCCCCATGCGAGTTGCTCGGGGGCCTCTCGGGATTCCTTTCCCGTCGATGCCGGGTCCAAAGATCTTGTGTGGTGTCGGTGCCAGAATCTGAGCATTCCTCTCCAGTGCTGACATGGATCTTGGGGTATTTCTGTAGTCTCCCTAGGGGAGTAAGTCCTCGTTTCGAGTGGGGACATGCACGTGCGCTTTCCTACCGAGCTTTAGCAGCAGTGTCACGCTTCCCTTAGCTTGGATCAAGGGAGCTGTGGCTTTCCCGCGGGGCTTTCCCACAGGGATGTCCCACGTGTCACAGTTGTGTGAGTCGATCCTCGGCTTGAATGTCGAGGCAGTGCAGGAAAACCGGTTTCCCTGGAATGGACTGAGACATCTTGGGGACTCTGGGAATGGTGGCACGACCCTGGAGTTCCTCTCGCATGTTCTGTGGAGAGCGCCTCCACTTGAAATGCGACGGGAACGCCGGGAATTCTTTCCCGACCACGCAGGGAAAGGATCCCTCCTCTCGAGCAAGGAGGCGGACACCGGGCTCCTCTGGATATGGGCGGGACTCTCGTCTTACTCTCGAGTCGAGACGGGTATGCCGGGGAACGTCTTGAGTTGCAGCAAGGGTGAGAAGTACCCTTTGGAAGTTCCAGACGTTCGGTGTGATTAGCCTCAAGACGCCTCATCGGAAATGGGCCTCATCTCGCCTGGAGGAGAGAACCTCCTGGATTTTCTCGAGTTGCGGCAGGTGCTCTCGACTTACGACGGGAACCTCAGGGACCCAATATGGTGGCCTCAGGGAAGGCCAGTCCCCATGTGAGTTGATTGGGGGCCTCTCGGGATTCCTCTCCCGTCGATGCCGGGGCAAAAGACCTTGTATGCAGTCGGTGCCGGAACCTGAGGATTCCTCTCCTGTACTGACATGGATCTTGGGGTACTTCTGGAGTCTTCCCAGGGGAGTCAGTCCTCGTCTCGAGTGGGGGCATGCACGTGCGATTTCCTCCTGAGCTGTAGCAACAGTGTCACGCTTCCCTTCGCGTGGATCAAGGGATCTGTGGCTTTCCCTCGAGGCTTTCCCACGAGGCTTTCCCACGAGGCTTTCCCACAGGGCTGTCCCACGTGCCACCTTGGTGTGAGTCGATACTCACCTTGAAAGTCGACGCAGTGCAGGGAAAACAGGTTTCCCTGGAATGGACTGAGACATCTGGAGGACTCTGGGAATGGTGGCAACACCCTGGAGTTCCTCTGCCTTTCCTGTCGAGAGTGCCTCCTATTGAGATGCGACGGAAACGCCTGGAATTCTTTCCCGAGCACGCAGGGAATTGATCCCTCCGTCGAGCTAGGAGGCCGGAACGGGGCACATCTGGATGTGGTCGGGACTCTCGTGCTTCCTCTCCAGTGGAGACGGGTATGTCGGGGAACTTCTTGAGTTGCAAAAAGGGTGTGAAGGACCCTTTGGAAGTTCCAGAGTTTAGGTGTGAATAGCCTTGTGACGCCTCAGCAGAAATGGGCCTCATCTCGCCTGGAGGGGAGAACCTCCTTGATTTTCTCGAGTTGCGGCAGGTGCTCTCGACTTACGACGGGGACCTCAGGGACCTGCTCTGGTGGCCTCAGGAAAGGCCAGTCCCATTGCGAGTTGCTCCGGGGCCTTCGGGTTTCCTCTCCCGTCGATGCAGGGGCCTAAGACCTTGTGTGGAGTCAGTGCCGGAACCTGAGTATTCCTCTCCACTGCTGACATGGATCTTGGGGTAATTCTGGAGTCTCCCCAGGGGAGTCAGTCCTCGTCTCGAGTGGGGGTATGCACGTGCGCTTTCCTCCCGAGCTGTAGCAGCAGTGTCACGCTTCCCTTCGAGTGGATTAACGGATCTGTGGCTTTCACTCGAGGCTTTCCCACGAGGCTTTCCCACGAGGCTTTCCCACAGGGCTGTCCCACGTGCCACCTTGGTGTGAGTCGATCCTCAGCTTGAAAGTCGACGCAGTGCAGGGAAAACAGGTTTCCCTGGAATGGACTGAGACATATGGAGGACTCTGGGAATGGTGGCACCACCCTGGAGTTCCTCTGCCTTTCCTGTCGAGAGCGCCTCCTCTTGAGATGCGACGGAAACGCCGGGAATTCTTTCCCGAGCAACGCAGGGAAAGGATCCCTCCGTCGAGCTAGGAGGCGGAAACGGGTCTCCTCTGGATGTGGGCGGGACTCTCGTGCTTCCTCTCGAGTGGGGACGGGTATGTCGGGGAACTTCTTGAGTTGCAAAAAGGGTGTGAAGGACCCTTTGGAAGTTCCAGAGGTTAGGTGTGAATATCCTCGAGACGCCTCAGTGGAAATGGGCCTCATCTCGCCTGGAGGGAAGAACCTTCTGGATTTTCTCGAGTTGCAGCAGGTGCTCTCGACTTACGACGGGGACCTCAGGGACCCGCTCTGGTGGCCTCAGGAAAGGCCAGTCCCCATGGGACTTGCTCGGGGGCCTCTCGGGATTCCTCTCCCGTCGAAGTCGGTGCCTAAGACCTGTGTGGAGTCGGTGCCGGAACCTTAGGATTCCTCTCCAGTGCTGACATGAATCTTGGGGTACTTCTGAGTCTCCCCAGGGGAGTCAGTCCTCGTCTCGAGTGGGGGCCTGCACGTGAGCTTTCCTCTCAAGCTGTAGCAGCAGTGTCACGCTGGCATAAGACCTTGTGTTTCGTCGGTGCCGGAACCTGAGAATTCCTCTCCAGTGCTGACTTGGATCTTGGGGTACTTCTGAGTCTCCCCAGGGGAGTCAGTCCTCGTCTCGAGTGGGGGCCTGCACGTGCGCTTTCCTCTCGAGCTGTAGCAGCGGTGTCACGCTTCCCTTCGCTTGGATCAAGGGATCTGTGGCTTTCCCTCGAGGCTTTCCAATGAGGCTTTCCCACGAGGATTTTCCTCAGGGCTGTCCCACGTGCCACCGTGATGTGAGTCGATCCTCGGCTTCAAAGTCGAGGCAGTGCAGGGAAAACAGGTTTCCCTGGAATTGACAGAGACATCTGGGGGACTCTGGGAATGATGGAACGACCCTGGAGTTTCTCTAGCCTTTCCTGTGGAGAGGGCCTCCTCTTGAGATGCGACTGGAACGCCGGGAATGCTTTCCAGACCACGCAGGGAAAGGATCCCTCCTCTCGAGCTATGAGGTGGAAACAGTGCTCCTCTGAAAGTGGGCGGGAAGATCTTGATACTCTCGAGTGGAGACGGGTATGTCAGAGAACTCCTTGAGTTGCAGCAAGGGTGTGAAGGACCCTTTGGAAGTTCCAGAGGTTAGGTGTGATTAGCCTCGAGACGCCTCAGCGGAAATGGGGCTCATCTCGCCTTTAAGGATGCCAAGATCCATGTCAGCACTGGAGAGGAATCCTCAGGTTCCGGCACCAAATCCACACAAGGTCTTAGGCCCCGGCATCGACGGGAGAGGAATCCCGAGAGGCCCCCGAGCAACTCGCATGGGGAATGGCCTTTCTTGAGGCCACCAGAGCGGGTCCCTCAGGTCCCCGTCTTAAGTCGATATCACCTGTCCCAACTCGAAAAAATCCAGGAGGTTCTCCCCTCCAGGCGAGATGAGGCCCATTTCCGCTGAGGCGTCTCGAGGCTAATCACACCTAAACCTCTGGAACTTCTAAAGGGTTCTTCACACCCTTGCTGCAACTCAAGAAGTTCCCCGACATACCTGTCTCCACTCGAGAGGAAGCACGAGAGTCCCGCCCACATCCAGAGGAGCCCCGTTTCCGCCTCACAGCTAGAGAGGAGGTATCCTTTCCCTTCGTGGTCGGGAAAGAATTCCCGGTCTTCCCGTCACAACTCAAGAGGAGGCGTTCTCAACAGGAAAGGTGAGAGGAACTCCAGGGTCGTGCCACAATTCCCAGAGTACCCCAGATTTCTCAGTCCATTCCAGGGAAACCTGTTTTCCCTGCACTGCCTCGACTTTCAAGCCGAGGATCGACTCACAGCACGGTGGCACGTGGGACAGCCCTGTGGGAAAGCCTCGTGAGAAAGCCTCATGGGAAAGCCTCGAGGGAAAGCCACTGATCCCTTGATCCACTCGACGGGAAGAATGACACTGCTGCTACAGCTCGGAAGGAAAGCGCTCTTCAATGCCCCCACTCGAATGAGGACTGACTCCCCTGGGGAGACTCCCGAAGTACCCCAAGATCCATGTCAGCACTGGAGAGGAATCCTCAGGTTCCGGCACCGACTCCACACATCGACTTAGGCCCCGGCATCGACGGGACAGGAATCCCGAGAGGCCCCCGAGCAACTCGCATGGGGACTGGGCTTTCCTGAGGCCACCAGAGCGGGTCCCTGAGTTCCCCGTAGTAAGTCGAGAGCACCTGCCGGAACTCGAGAAAATCCAGGAGGTTCTCCCCTCCAGGCGAGATGAGGCTCATTTGCGCTGAGGCCTCTGGAGGCTAATCACACCTAAACTCTGGAACTTCCAAAGGGTCCTTCACACCCTTGCTGCAACTCAAGAAGTTCCGCGACATACCCGTCTCCACTCGATAGGAAGCGCGTGAGTCCCGCCCACATCCAGAGGAGCCCCGTTTCCGCCTCCTAGCTCGAGAGGAGGGATCCTTTCCCTGCGTCGTGGGGAAAGAATTCCCCGCGTTGCCGTCGCATCTCAAGAGGAGGCGCTCTCCACAGGAAAGGCGAGAGGAACTCCAGGGTCGTGCCACCATTCCCAGAGTCCCCCAGATGTCTCAGTCCATTCCAGGGAAACCTGTTTTCCCTGCACTGCCTCTACTTTCAAGCCGAGGATCGACTCACACCACGGTGGCACGTGGGACAGCCCTGTGGGAAAACATTCTGGGAAAGCCTCCAGGGAAAGCCTCAAGGGAAAGCCACAGATCCCTTGATCCACGAGAAGGGAAGCGTGACACTGCTGCTACAGCTCGGGAGGAAAGCGCAGGTGCATGCCCCCACTCGAGACGAGGACTGACTCCCCTGGGAGACTCCAGAAGTACCCCAAGATCCATGTCAGCACTGGAGAGGAAACCTCAGGTTCTGGCACCGACTCCACACAAAGTTCTTAGGCCCCGGCATCGACGGGAGAGGAATCCGGAGAGGCCCCCGAGCAAATCGCATGGGGACTGGCCTTTCCTGAGGCCACCAGAGCGGGTCCCTGAGATCCCCGACGTAAGACGAGAGCACCTGTCGAAACTCGAGAAAATCCAGGAGGTTCTCCCCTCCAGGCGAGATGAGGCCCATTTCCGCTGAGGCGTCTTGAGGCTAATCACATCTAACATCTGGAACTTACAAAGGGTCCCTCACACCCTTGCTGCAACTCAAGAAGTTCCCCGACATACCCGTCTCCATTCGAGAGGAAGCACGAGAGTCCCACCCACATCCAGTGGAGTCCGGTTTCCGCCTCCTAGCTCGAGAGGAGGGATCCTTTCCCTGCATGGTCGGGAAAGAATTTCCGGCCTTCCCGTCGCATCTCAAGAGGATGCGCTCTCCACAGGAAAGTCGAGAGGAACTCCTTGGTTGTGCCACCATTCCCAGAGTCCCCCAGATGTCTCAGTCCATTCCAGGGAAACCTGTTCTCCCTGCACTGCCTCGACTTTCAAGCCGAGGTTCGACTCACACCACGGTGGCACATGGGACAGCCCTGTGGGAAAGCCTCGTGGGAAAGCCTCGAGGGAAAGCCACAGATCCCTTGATCCACGCGAAGGGAAGCGTGACACTGCTTCTACACCTCGGGAGGAAAGCGCACGTGCATGCCCCCACTCGAGACGAGGACTGACTCCCCTGGGGAGACTCCAGAAGTACCCCAAGATCCATGTCAGCACTGGAGAGGAATCCTCAGGTTCCGGCACCGACACCACACATGGTCTTGTGCCCCGTCATCGATGGGAGAATATCCGGAGACACCCCCGAGCAACTCGCATGGGGGACAGGCCTTTCCTGAGGCCACCAGACCGGGTCCCTGAGGTCCCCGTCGTAACTCGAAAGCACCTGCCGCAACTCGAGAGAATCCAGGAGGTTCTCCCGTCCAGGCGAGATGATGCCATTTCCGGTTGAGGCATCTCGAGGCTAATCACACCTAACCTCTGGAACTTCCAGAGGGTCCTTCACACCCTTGCTGCACCTCAAGAAGTTTCCCGACATACTCGTCTCCACTCGAGAGAACGCACGAGAACCCCGCCGACATCCAGAGGAGCCCCGGTTTCCGCCTCATAGCTCGAGAGGAGGGATCCTTTCCCTGCGTGGTCGGGACAGAATTCCCTGCGTTCCCGGTCGCATCTCAAGAGGAGTCGCTCTCCACTGGAATTCGAGAGGAATTCCAGGGTCGTGTCACCATTCCCAGAGTCCCCCAGATATCTCGTCCATTCCAGGGAAACCTGTTTTCCCTGCACTGCCTCGACTTTCAAGCCGAGGATCGACTCACACAACGGTGGCACGTGGGACACGACCAGTGGGAAAGCCTCGTGGGAAAGCCTCGAGGGAAGGCTTCGAGGGAAAGCCACAGATCCCTTGATCCACGCGAAGGGAAACGTGACACTGCCGCTACAGCTCGTGGAGGAAATGGCCCCTGCATGCCCCCAATGGAGACGAGTACTGACTCCCCTGGGAGACTCCAGAAGTACCCCAAGATCATGTCACCCGTGGAGAGGAATCCTCAGGTTCCGGTACCACTCCACACAAGGTCTTATGCCCCGCCATCGACGGGAAGAGGAATACCGAGAGGCCCCCGAGCAACTCGCATGGGGACTGCCTTTTCTGAGGTCCACCAGAGCGGGTCTCTGAGGTCCCCGACCTAAGTCGAGAGCACCTGCCGCAACTCGAGAAAATCCAGGAGGTTCTCCCCTCCGGGCGAGATGAGGCCCATTTCGCTGAGGCGTCTCGAGGCTAATCATATCTTACCTCTGGAACTTCGAAAGCGTCCTTCACACCCTTGTTGCAACCTAAGAAGTTCCCCGACATACCCGTCTCCACTCGAGAGGAAGCACGAGAGTCCCGCCCACATCCAGAGGAGCCCCCGTTTCCGACTCCTAGCTCGAGGAGGAGGGATCCTTTCCTGCGTGGTCGGGAAAGAATTCCCGGCATTCCGTCGCATCTCAAGAGGAGGCGCTCTGCACAGGAAAGGCGAGAGGAACTCCAGGGTCGTGCCACATTCCCAGAGTCCCCCAGATGTCTCAGTCCATTCCAGGGAAACCTGTTTTCCCTGCACTGCCTCGACTTTCAAGCCGAGGATCAACTCACACCACGGTGGCACTTGGGACAGCCCTTTGCGAAAGCCTCGTGGGAAAGCCACAGATCCCTTGATATACGCGAAGGGAAGCGTGACACTGCTGCTACAGCTCGGGAGGAAAGCGCAAATGTATGCCCCCACTCGAGACGAGGACTGACTCCCCTGGAGAGACTCCAGAAGT
>NW_017191781.1:0-10620 GCF_001704415.2 Capra hircus
CGTCTCGAGGCTATTCACACCTAACCTCTGGGTCCTTCACACCATTGCTGCAACTCAAGAAGTTCCCCCGACATACCCGTGCTCCACTCGAGAGGAAGCACGAGAGTCCCGCCACATCCAGAGGAGCCCCGTTTCGTCTCCTAGCTCGAGAGGAGGGATCCTTTCACTGCGTGCTCGGTAAAGAATACCCGGCGTTCCCGACGCATTTCAAGAGGAGGCGCTCTCCACAGGAAAGGCGAGAGGAACTCCAGGGTCGTGCCACCATTCCCAGAGTCCCCCAGATGTCTCCGTCCATTCCAGGGAAACCTGTTTTTCCTGCACTGCCTCGACTTTCAAGACGAGGATCGACTTACACCTTGGTGGCACGTGGGACAGCCCTTTGGGAAAGCCTCGTGGGGAAAGCCTCCTGGGAAAGCCTCGAGGGAAAGACACAGATCCCTTGATCCACGCGAATTGAAGCTCGACACTGCTCCTACAGCTCGGGAGGAAAGCGCACGTGCATGCCCCCACTCGAGACGAGGACTTACTGCCCTGGGGAGACTCCAGAAGTCCCCAAGATCCATGTCAGCACTGGAGAGGAATCCTCAGGTTCTGGAACTGACTCCACACAAGGTCTTAGGCCCTGGCATCGATGGGAGAGGAATCCCGAGAGGCCCCGGGCAACTCGCATGGGGAATGTCCTTTCCTGAGGCCACCAGAGCGGGTCCCTGAGGTACCCGTCGTAAGTCGAGAGCACCGGCTGCAACTCGAGGAAATCCAGGAGGTTCTCCCCTGCAGGCGAGATGAGGCCCATTTCCGCTGAGGTCTCACTAGACTAATCACACCAAACCTCTGGAACTTCCAAAGGGTCTTTCACAACCTTGCTGCAACTCAACAAGTTCCCCAGCATGCCCATCTCCACTCTAGAGGAAGCACTAGAGTCCCGCCCACATCCAGAGGAGCCCCGTTTCCGCCTCCTAGCTCGAGAGGAGGGATCCTTTCCCTGCGTGTTCGGCAAAGAATTCCCGGCATTCCCGTCGCATCTCAAGAGGAGGCGCTCTCCACAGGAAAGGCGAGAGGAACTCCAGGGTCGTGCCACCATTCCCAGTGTCCCACAGATGTATCAGTCCTTTCCAGGGAAACCTGTTTTCCCTGCACTGCCTCGACTTTCAATCCGAGGATCGACTCACACCACGGTGGCACGTGGGAGAGCCCTGTGGGAAAGATTCATGGGAAAGCCTCGTGGGAAAGCCTCGAGGGAAAGCCACAGATCCCTTGATCCACGCGAAATGAAGCGTGACACTGCTGCTACAGCTCGGGAGGAAAGCGCACGTGCATTCCCCCACTCGAGGTGAGGACGGACTCCCCGCGGGAGACTCCAGAAGTAACCCAATATTCATGTCAGCACTGGAGACGAATCCTCAGGTTCCGGAACCGACTCCACAGAAGGTCTTAGGCCTCGGCATCGACGGGAGAGGAATCCTGAGAGGCCCCCGAGCAACACGCATGGCGATTGGCCTTTCCTGAGGCCGCCAGAGCGGGTCCCTGAGGTCCCCGTCGTAAATCGAGAGCACCTGCCGCAACTCGAGAACATCCAGGAGGTTCTCCCCTCCAGACGAGATGAGGCCCATTTCCCCTGAGGCGTCTCGAGGCTTATCACACCTAACCTCTGGAACTTCCAAAGGGTCCTTCACACCCTTGCTGCCACTCAAGAAGGTCCCCGACACACCCGTCTCCACTCGAGAGGAAGCACGAGAGTACCGCCCACATCCAGAGGAGCCCCGTTTACGCCTCCTAGCTCGAGAGGAGGGATCCTTTCCCTCAGTGATCGGGAAAGAGTTCCCAGTGTTCCTGCCGCATCTAAAGAGGAGGCGATCTCCACAGGAAAGGCGAGAGGAACACCAGGGTCTTGCCACCATTCCCAGAGTCCCCCAGATGTCTCAGGCCATTCCAGGGAAACCTGTTTTCCCTGCACTGCCTCGCCTTTCAAGCCGAGGATCGACCCACACCACGGTGGCACGTGGGACAACCCTGTTGGAAAGCCTCGTGGGAAAGCCTCAAGGGAAAGCCACAGTTGCTTTGATCAACGCGAAGGGAAGCGTGACACTGCTGCTACAGCTCGGGAGGAAAGCACACGTGCATGCCCCCACTCGAGACGACGAAAGACTCCCCTGGGGAGACTCCAGAAGTAGCCCAAGATCCATGTCAGCACTGGAGAGGAATCCTCAGGTTCCGGGCACCGACTCCACACAAGGTCTTAGGCCCCGGCATCGACGGTAGAGGAATCCCGAGAGGCCCCCGAGCAACTAGCATGGGGACTGGCCTTTACTAAGGCCACCAGAGCGGGTCCCTGAGGTCCCCGTCGTAAGTCGAGAGCACGTGCAGCAACTCGAGAAAATCCAGGAGGTTCTCCCCTCCAGGCGAGATGAGGCCGATTTCCACTGAGGCGTCTCGAGGCTAATCACACCTAACGTCTGGAACTTCCAAACGGTCCTTCACACCCTTGCTGCAACTCAAGAAGTTCCCCGACATACCCGTCTCCACTGAAGAGGAAGCACGAGAGTCCCGCCCACATCCAGAAGAGCCCTGTTTCCGCCTCCTAGCTCGAGAGGAGGAATGCTTTCCCTGCGTGTTCGGGAAAGAAATCCCGGCGTTCCCGTCGCATCTCAAGAGGAGGCGCTCTCCACAGGAAAGGCGAGAGGATCTCCAGGGTCGTGCCACCATTCCCAGAGTCCCCCAGATGTCTCAGTCCATTCCAGGGAAACCTGTTTTCCCTGCACTGCCTCGACATTCAAGCCGAGGATCGACTCACATCACAGTGGCACGTGGGACAACCATGTGGCAAAGCCTCGTGTGAAAGCCTCCAGGGAAAGCCACAGATCCCTTGATCTACGCGAAGGGAAGCGTGACACTGCTGCTACAGTTCGGAAAGAAATTGCACGTGCATGCCCCCACTCGAGACGAGGACTGACTCCCCTGGGGAGACTCCAGAAGTACCCCAAGATCCATGTCAGCACTGGAGAGGAATCCTCAGGTTCCGGCACCGACTCCTCACAAGACCTTAGGCCCCGGCATCAACGGGAGAGTAATCCCGAGAGGCCCCCGAGTAACTCTCATGGGGACTGGCCTTTCCTGAGGCTACCAGAGCGGGTCCCTGAGGTCTCCGTCGTAAGTCGAGAGCACCTGCCGCAACTCGAGAAAATCCAGGAGGTTCTCCTCTCCAGGCTAGATGAGGCCCATTTCCGCAGAGGCGTCTCGAGGCTAATCACACGTAACCTCTGGAACTTCCAAGGATCTTTCACACCCTTGCTGCAACTCAAGAAGTTCCCCGACATACCCGTCTCCACTCGAGAGGAAGCACGGGAGTCCCGCCCACTTCCAGAGGAGCCCCGTTTCCGCTTCCTAGCTCGAGAGGAGGAATCCTTTCCCTGCGTGGTCGTGAAAGATTTCCCGGCGTTCCCGTCACATCTCAAGAGGAGGCGCTCTCCACAGGAAAGGCGAGAGGAACTCCAGGGTCGTGCCACATTCCCAGAGTCCCCCAGATGTCTCAGTCCATTCCAGGGAAACCTGTTTTCCCTGCATTGCCTCGAATTTCAAGCCGAGGATCGACTCACACCACAGTGGCAAGTGGGACAGCCCTGTGGGAAAGCCTCGAGGGAAAGCCACAGATCCCTTGATCCACGGGAAGGGAAGCGTGAATCTGCTGCTTCAGCTCGGGAGGAAAGCGCACGTGCATGCCCCCACTCGAGACGACGAAAGACTCCCCTGGGGAGACTCCAGAAGTAGCCCAAGATCCATGTCAGCACTGGAGAGGACTCCTCAGGTTCCGGCACCGACTCCACACCAGGACTTAGGCCCCGGCATCGAAGGGAGAGGAGTCCCGAGAGGCCCCCGAGCAACTCGCATGGGTACTGGCCTTTCCTGAGGCCACCAGAGCGGGTCCCTGAGGTCCCCGTCGTAAGGCGAGAGCACCTGCCGCAACTAGAGAAAATCCAGGTGGTTTTCCCCTGATGCGAGATGAGGCCCATTTCTGCTGAGGTGTCTCGAGGCTAATCACACCTAACCTCTGTAACTTCCAAAAGGTGAATCACACCTTTGCTGCAACTCAAGAAGTTCCCCGACATACCCGTCTCCACTTGAGAGGAAGCACGAGAGTCCCGCACACTTACAGAGGAGCCCCGTTTCCGCATCCTAGCTCGAGAGGATGGATCCTTTCCCTACGTGGTCCGAAAGAATTCCCGGCGTTCCCGTCGCATCTCAAGAGGAGGCGCTCTGCACAGGAAAGGCGAGAGGAACTCCAGGGTCGTGCCACATTCCCAGAGTCCCCCAGATGTCTCAGTCCATTCCAGGGAAACCTGTTTTCCCTGCACTGCCTCGACTTTCAAGACGAGGACTAGACTCACACCACGGTGTCACGCGGGACAGCCCTGTGGGAAAGCCTCGTGGGAAAGCGTCGTGGGAAAGCCTCGAGGGAAAGACTGATCCCTTGATCCACGCGAAAGGAAGCGTGACACTGCTGCTACAGCTGGGGAGGAAAGCGCACCGTGCATGCCTCCACTCGAGACGGGGACTGACTCCCCTGGGGAGACTCCAGAAGTACCCCAAGATCCATGTCGGCACTGGTGAGAAATCCTCAGGTTCCGGCACTGACTCCACACAAGGTCTTAGGCCCCAGCATTGACGGGAGAGGAATCCCGAGAGGTCCCCGAGCAATTCGCATGGGGACTGGCCTTTCCTGAGGCCACCAGAGCGGGTCCCTGAGGTCCCCGTCGTAAGTCGAGAGCACCTGCCGCAACTCGAGAAAATCCAGGAGGTTCTCCCCTCCAGGCGAGATGAGGCCCATTTCCGCTGAGGCGTCTCCAGGCTAATCACACCTAACCTCTGGAACTTTTAAAGGGTCCTTCACACCCTTGCTGCACCTCAAGAAGTTCCCCGACATACCTGTCTCCACTTGAGAGTATGCACGAGAGTCCCGCCCACATCCAGAGGAGCTCCGTTTCCGCCTACTAGCTCGAGAGGAGGGATCCTTTGCCTGCGTGTTCGGGAAAGAATTCCCGGCGTTCCCGTCGCATGTCAAGAGGAGGCGCTCTCCACAGGAAAGGCGAGAGGAACTCCAGGGTCGTGCCACCATTTCCAGAGTCCCCCAGATATCTCAGTCCATTCCAGGGAAACCTGTTTTCCCTCCACAGCCTCGACTTTCAAGCCGAGGATTGACACACACCACGGTGGCACGTGGGACAGCCCTGTGGGAAAGCCTCGAGGGAAAGTCACAGATCCCTTGATTCACGCTAAGGCAAGCGCGACACTGCTGCTACAGCTCGGGAGTAAAGCGCACGTGCATGCCCCCACTCGAGACGAGGACTGACTCCCCTGGGGAGACTCCAGCAATACCCCAAGATCCATGTCAGCACTGGAGCGGAATCCTCATGTTCTGGCACCAACTCCACACAAGGTCTTAGGCCCCGGCATCGACGAGACAGGAATCCGGAGAGGCCCCCGAGCAACTCGCATGGGGACTGGCCTTTCCTGAGGCCACCAGAGCGGGTCCATGAGGTGGCCGTCGAAAGTCGAGAGCGCCTGCCGCACCTCGAAAAAATTCAGGAGTTTCTCCCCTCCAGGCGAGATGAGGCCCATTTCCGCTGAGGCATCTCGAGGTTAATTACACCTAACCTCTGTAACTTCCAAAGGGTTTTTCCACCCTTACTGCTAGCTCAAGAAGTTCCCCGACATACTCGTCTCCACTCGAGAGGAAGCACGAGAGTCCCGCCCACATCCAGAGGAGCCCCGTTTCCGCCTCTTACCTGGAGAGGAGGGATCCTTTCCCTGCGTGGTCGAGAAAGAATTCCCGGCGTTCTCGTCGCATCTCAAGAGGAGGCGCTCTCCACAGGAAAGGCGAGAGGAACTCCAGGGTCGTGCCACCATTCCCAGAGTCCCCCAGATGTCTCAGTACATTCCAGGGAAACCTATTTTCCCTGCACTACCTCGACTCTCAAGCCGAGGATCGACTCACAACACCGTGGCACGTGGGACAGCCCTGTGGGAAAGCCTCGTGGGAAAGCCTTGTTGGAAAGCATCGTGGGAAAGCCTCGAGGGAAAGCCACTGATACCTTGATCCACACGACTGGAGCATGACACTGCTGCTACAGCTAGGGAGGAAAGCGCAGGTGCATGCCCCCACTCGAGACGAGGACTGACTCCCCTGGGAAGACTCCAGAAGTACCCCAAGATCCATGTCAGCACTGCACAGGAAACCTCAGATTCCGGCACCGACTCCACACAAGGTCTTAGGCCCCGACATCGACGGGAGAGGAATCCCGAGAGGCCCCGAGCAACTCGCATGGGGACTGGCCTTTTCTGAGGCCCCCAGAGCGGGTCCTTGAGGTCCCCGTCGTAAGTCGAGAGCAACTGCCCTATCTCTAGAAAATCCAGGAGGTTCTCCCCTCCAGGCGAGATGAGGCCCATTTCTGCTGAGGCGTCTCGAGGCTAATCACACCTAATCTCTGGAACTTCCAAACGGTGCTTCACACCCTGGCTGCAACTCAAGATGTTCCCCGACATACCGTCTCCATTCGAGAGGAAGCACGAGAGTCCCGCCCACATCCAGAGGAGCCCCGTTTCTGCCTACTAGCTCGAGAGGAGGGATCCTTTCCCTGCGTCATCGGGAAAGAAATCCCGGCGTTCCCGTCCCATCTCAAGAGGAGGCGCTCTCCACAGGAAAGGCGAGAGGAACTCCAGGGTCGTGCCACCTTTCCCAGAGTCCCCCAGATGTCTCAGTCCATTCCAGGGAAACCTGTTTTCCCTGCACTGCTTCGACATTCAAGCCGAGGATCGAGTCACACCAGGGTGGCACGTCGGACAGCCCTGTGGGAAAGCCTCGTGGGAAAGCCTCGTGGGAAAGCCTCATGGGAAAGCCTCGAGGGAAAGCCACAGATGCTTTGATCCACGCATAGGGAAGTGTGACTCTGCTGCTACAGCTCCGGAGGAAAGCGCACGTGCATGACCCCACTCGAGACGAGGACTGACTCCCCTGGGGAGACTCCAGAAGTATCCCAACATCCATGTCAGCACTGCAGAGGAATCCTCAGGTCCCGCCTCCGATACCACACAAGGACTTAGGCCCCGGCATCGACGGGAGAGGAATCCCGAGAGGCCCCGGAGCAACTCCCATGGGGACTGGCCTTTCCTGTGTCCACCAGAGCGGGTCCCTGAGGTCTCCGTCGTAAGTCGAGAGCACCTGCCGCAACTCGAGAAAATCCAGGAGGTTTTCCCCTCCAAGCGAGATGAGGCCCTTGTCCGCTGAGGAGTCACGAAGCTAATCACACCTAACCTCTGGAACTTCCAAACGGTTATTCACACCCTTGCTGCAACTAAAGAAGTTCCCCGACATACCCGTCTCCACTTGAGAGGAAGCACGAGAGTCCCGCTCACATCCAGAGGAGCCCCGTTTCCGCGTCCAAGCTCGAGAGGAGGGATCCTTTCCCTGCGTGGTCAGGAAAGAATTCCCGGGGTTCCCATAGCATTTCAAGAGGAGGCGCTCTCCACAGGAAAGGCGAGAGGAATTCGAGGGTCGTTCCCCCATTCCCAGAGTCCCCCAGATTTCTCAGTCCATTCCAGGGAAAACTGTTTTCCCTGCACTGCCTCGACTTTCAAGCCGAGGATCGACTCACACCACGGTGGCACGTGGGACAGCCCTGTGGGAAAGCATCGTGGAAAAGCCTCCTGGGAAAGCCTCGAGGCAAAGCCACAGATCCCTTGATCCACGCGAAGGGAAGCGTGACACTGCTGCTTACAGCTCGGGAGGAAAGCGCACGTGCATGCCACCACTTAGAGGAGGACTGACTCCCCTGGGTAGACTTCAGAAGTACCCAAGATCCATGTCAGCAATGGAGAGTAATTCTCAGGTTTTGCCACAGACTCCACATAAGATCTTAGGCCCCGGCTTCGACGGGAGAGGAAACCCGAGAGGCCCCCGAGCAACTCGCATGGGGACTGGCCTTTCGTGAGGCCACCAGAGCGGGTCCCTGAGGTCCCTGTCGTAAGTCGAGAGCACCTGCCGCAACTCGAGATAATCCACGAGGTTCTCCCCTCCAGGCGAGGTGAGCCCCATTTCGCTGAGGTGTCTCGAGGCTAATCACACCTAACCTCTGGAACTTCCAAATGGTCCTTCACACCCTTGCTGCAACTCAAGAAGTTCCCCGACATACCCGTCTCCACTCGAGAGGAAGCACGTGAGTCCCGCCCACATCCAGAGGAGCCCCGTTTCAGCCCCCTAGCTCTAGAGGAGGGATCCTTTCCCTGCGTGGTCGGGAAAGAATTCCCGGCGTTCTCGTCGCATCTCAAGAGGAGGCGCTCTCCACAGGAAAGGCGAGAGGAACTCCAGGGTCGTGCCACCATTCCCAGAGTCCCCCAGATGTCTCAGTACATTCCAGGGAAACCTATTTTCCCTGCACTACCTCGACTCTCAAGCCGAGGATCGACTCACAACACCGTGGCACGTGGGACAGCCCTGTGGGAAAGCCTCGTGGGAAAGCCTCATGGGAAAGCCTCGAGGGAAAGCCACAGATCACTGAATTCACTCGACGGGAAGCCTGACACTGCTGGTTAAAGATCGGGAGGAAAGGGCACGTGCAAGCCCCCACTCGAGACGAGGAATGACTCCCCTGGGGAAACTCCAGAAGTACCCCAATTTCCATGTCAGCACTGGAGAGGAATCCTCAGGTTCCGGCACGGACTCCACACAAGGTCTTAGGCCCCGGCATCGACGGGAGAGGAATCCCGAAAGGGCCCCCATGCAACTCGCTTGTGGACTGTCCTTTCCTAAGGCCACCAGAGCAGGTCCCTGAGGTCCCCGTCGTAAGTCGACAGCACCTGCCGCAACTTCGAGAAAATCCAGGAGATTCTCCCCGCCAGCCGAGATGAGGCCCATTTCCGCTGAGGCGTCTCGATGTTAATACACACCTAACATCTGGAACTTCCAAAGGGTCCTTCACACCCTTGCTGGCACCTCAAGAAGTTCCCCGACATACCCGTCTCCACTCGAGAGGAAGTACGAGTGTCCGCCCTCATCCAGAGGAGCCCCATTTACGCCTACTAGCTCGAGAGAAGGGACCCTTTCCTTGTGTGTTCGGTAAAAAATTCTCGGTGTTCCCAGTCGGCAACTCAAGAGGAGGGCACTCTCCACAGGAAAGGCGAGAGGAACTCCAGGGTCGTGCCACCATTCCCAGAGACCGCCCCAGATGTCTCAGTCCATTCCAGGGAAACCTGTTTTTCCCTGCACTGCTTCGACTTTCATGCCGAGGAACGACTCACACCACGGTGGCACGTGGTACAGAACCTGTGGGAAGCTCGTGGAAAGGCCTCGAGGGATAGCCACAGATCCCTTGATCCACGGGAAGGGAAGCGTGAATCTGCTGCTTCAGCTCGGGAGGAAAGCGGCACATGCATGCCCCCACTCGAGACGACGAAAGACTCCCCTGTGGAGACTCCAGAAGTAGCCCAAGATTCATGTCAGCACGGAGAGAATCTCAGGTTCCGGCACGACTCACACAAGGTCTTAGGCCCCGGCATCGACGGAGAGGAATCCGAGAGGCCCCGAGCACTCGCATGGGACTGGCCTTTCTGAGGCCACAGAGCGGGTCCTGAGGTCCCCCGTCGTAGTCGAGTGCACCTGCCGCAACTCGAGAAAATCCAGGAGGTTTTCCCCTCCAGGCGAGATGAGGCCCATTTCCGCAGAGGCGTCTCGAGGCTAATCACACCTATCCTCTGGAACTTCCAAAGGGTCATTCACACCCTTGCTGCAACTCAAGAAGTTCCCCGACATACCAGTCTCCACTTGAGAGGAAGCAGAGAGTCGCCCACATCCAGAGGAGGCCCCGTTTCCGCCTCTAGCTCGAGAGGAGGATCTTTCCTGCGTTCGGAAAGAATCCCCGGCGTTCCCCGTCCATCTCAAGAGGTGGCGCTCTCCAGAGAAAGGCGAGAGGAACTCCAGGGTCGTGCCACAATCCCAGAGTCCCCCAGATGTCTCAGTCCATTCAGGAAACCTGTTTCCCTGCACTGCCTCCACTTCAAGCCGAGGATCGACTCACACACGGTGCACGTGGGACAACCATGTGGAAAGCCTCGTGGGAAAGCTCGTGGAAAGCCCGAGGGAAATCCACAGATCTTGATCCACGCGACGGGGAGCTGACATGCTGCTACAGCGGGAGGAAATGCACGGTGCATGCCCCCACTCGAGACGAGGACTGACTCCCCTGGGGAGACTCCAGAAGTACTCCCCAGATCCATGTCAGACTGGAGAGGAATCCTCAGGTTCCGGCACGGACTCACACAAGGTCTTAGCTCTGGCATCGACGGGAGAGGAATCCGAGAGGCCCCGGCAACTCGCTTGGGGACTGGCCTTTCCTGAGGCCACCAGAGCGGTCCCTGAGGTCCCCGTCGTAAGTCGAGCAGCCTGCCCACTCGAGTAAATTCCAGGAGGTTCTCCCCTCCAGGCGAGATGAGGCCCATTTCCGCTGAGGTGTTCAAACTAATCACACCTAACTCTGGACTTAAAAGGTCCTTCACACCCTTGCTGCAACTCAAGAAGTTCCCCGACATACCCGTCTCCACTCGAGAGGAAGCACGAGAGTCCCCCATCAGAGG
>NW_017191782.1:0-10619 GCF_001704415.2 Capra hircus
TACCTACAGGATGCTCTTGACAAGAAGGCCCATTGGTTCCATCTAATGACCCCCAAAAAATAGTTTTATCTTATCCCAACTTGGTGGAACAATGGCCTCTGCCTAAGAAAAAATTACTGCCATATTAATTTAAAAGATTAATTCAAGCATACTGATTTATTAAATTGTTTAGTAAAGAGCCATCAAAAATTGTAATTCCATATAACAAAAAACAACTTGATGCTTTTCAAATGTTTGATGATTGGCAGATTGCTATAGGAAATTCTTGTGATCAGATCTTGCATCATTTACCCTCACGTGCTTTGTTAATTCAAAAATTAAAAAAGGAGAAATTAAGTATAGTTTTCCCCATCAGATTTTACAACATGTTCTCTTTGTAATAAGTTAAATGCTGATTCGTTTGGAACAGCAAAATAAAAAGCCATTGGTAAAGCAAAAAGATCTCCAGATAACAAAAAGATCCCGACCAGAATTTGCTGCGGGTCGAGGAAGTGTTTATATTTTTTCCACAGGGTGCAGATTCGTCAATTTGGATCCCGGACAGACTGATTCGCCACAAAAGAAAAGGGAACTTCTCTGCCGCCACCGCCGCGGGAAACAGCCCTGCCACAAAAGCTGGGGCGGGGCCAGCCTGACTGACGGAACCCAGTGCACCGCACTCGCAGCCCGTAACAGCGCCAGTGTCAGAGGGCGGGGTGAAGGCCGCTGCTCCCACCGGCAGAAGAGGCAAAAGAAACATCAAGATCCCGCGGGACTAACAGCTGCTGCAGCGCAAACTCCAACCAGAAAATGACTCTATTTACTCTATTTTGGCTTGTCTATCCTCTCCTTATGTTCTTTCTTTTCACCAATGATTCCAGAAAACTTAACGTACCTAATGTAGCGACTTGTGAACCATGGATGTTTTTCATCTTGTTTAACTCCTCAAAGTAATGTCTGCTCTTTTGTGGTTTTAAAGATGTCCTGTAACTGTAACAACTTATTGATATGATAATTATGTTCTTGCTGTGTTACAATAACTGTTATTGTTACTATGGCAGCGGTCATTGACTCAACAAGTGTAAATACCCAATATGTTAAAAATCAAGTTTTTAGGTGTTTTGGAACAGCTCAGATATTAGTTTAGACTTAGGGAAACTGCATAACCAGATTCAGACCTTGGAACACCCCGATTAGATTTTACCACCGCAGGAGAAGCCAATGACTTTTTCCACACTTTCTCTAACTTCATTTCTGGAAAGACTATTCTGTCTACTCTTTTATAATCTTGCTCCTCGTAATCATTCTTCCCTGTATTGTCTAGATTCTTCGGCAGAGCATTCGGAATCTCGCGACCGAACTGCACCTGATTTTAAACATAAATAATTAATTATTTAAAATAAAAAAGGGTGAGATGCTGGGAGCCAGTGTGAGGAATCCCGCCCGTGACAAGGTCATGAGGAAGGAAGCTGACATACGCAAGGCGTGCTCAGACTTCAGGGATCCCTCTGGAAATTCCTAAGCACGTACCCCAACAAAAATCTGCCGGCTTTTGTGCTCTGCTTTTCCACTCTTCTGACATTTTCTGGAAAAAGTCAAATCAGGGCTTTAGTCTTCTGCATTTGAAAGAGTGTTTCAATCCAAAAACCCCTCCGATGGCTTTCTAGCCTGCCTGCAGGACTCCTACAGCTGCGCATGTGATTGTTTGAGGCCTCCTGACCGCAGGAGGCACAGGAAGCTTAAAACATCCTAGGAATGTAGGAGCTTCCGAGGAGTCAAAATCTTTTAGAATAGGACTGATTAATGGTTTCATTTTTTTTGGGTCAATGCTTGCTGCCAAATTTTCATATCCTTTATTTTTAGATATAGTTGGTATATAGAAAAACAAGTAGTAGACCTGGTATTAGCAACATTAGATCTTTGAGTTAAGTACCTTCTTTGTTATATCCCACTGCACCTTTGTTCTATAGAGATGTAACTTTAATGCTTTAAGGAGATGCAGATTAAAAAAAAAAACACTTCAGGGGAAACAAAATTAACATTCATTAAGGAAGAGAGCCAAAAAGTGTTAACAAGCCTCTTGGCCAAAAGATAATGTAAATCACCTGAGACCTTTTGTATACAAAATGATATACGGAAAGAATCTGGGTTGCGAACGCTACATAATTTTGTGTTACCCATTGATCTCCGTGTTTTATCAAAAGTATAAAAGGCCTTCTGAACAATAAAGGATGGGGGCCAGTTTCTCGAACTAGTCTCTCGGCCTGGTTTCTTGGGACTCTGGCTCCCCCCATGTCTCTCTCTCTCTCTTCTTCTCTCCCCTTCCCTCTCTCTGCTCTTTACTTTAACTTCAGGCTGAATCTCCATCTGGGGCGCGCGAGGCTCGCCAGGTCTACTTACTTGCCCGGCTGTTAAGACCCGCACGAAAGGGAGCTTAAGGCGAGGCACCCTTAGATATTCAAGCGGGCGCCGGTGCGCCCAACGTAGATGGTGCAAATTCCTTGTCTGGAATTTTATTGGCCTTCCGCGTAAACCAAGCTATTCAGCCTTCTTCCTCCGCTTAATCTTCTTACTACACTATAGTTTCTTATCTAATCTTACATTAATAAACAAACAAGTCTTTCCAAGCCAACGCCGTCCACCCTTTGAATTCCCTGGATCCGCCGGGGCTGGACCCCGGCAGGCACCGACTCCACACAAGGTCTTAGGCCCTGGCATCGAAGGGAGAGGAATCCCGAGAGGCCCCCGAGCAACTCGCATGAGGACTGGCCATTCCTGAGGCCACCAGAGCGGGTCCCAGTGGTCCCCATCGTAAGGCGAGAGCACGTACCGCAACTCGAAAAAATCCAGGAGATTCTCCCCTCCAGGGGAGATGAGGCCCATTTCCGCTAAGGCGTCTCGACTCTAAACACACCTAATCTCTGGAATTCCAAAGGATCCTCACAAACTTGCTGCAACTCAAGAAGTTCCCCAACATACCCGTCTCACTCGAGAGTAAGCACGAGAGTCCCGGCCACATCCAGAGGAGCCCCGTTTCCGCCTCCAAGTTCGAGAGGAGGGATCCTTTTCCTGCGTGGTCGGGAAAGAATTCCCGGCGTTCCCGTCGCATCTCAAGAGGAGGCACTGTCCACAGGAAAGGCGAGAGGAACTCCAGGGTCGTGCCACCATTCCCAGAGTCCCCCAGATGTCTCAATCCATTCCAGGGAAACCTGTTTTCCCTGCACTGCCTCGACTTTCAAGCCGAGGATCGACTCACACCACGGTGGCACGGGACAGCCCTGTGGGAAAGCCTCGTGGGAAAGCCTCGTGGGAAAGCCTCGAGGAAAAGCCACAGATTCCTTGACCACGCAAAGGGAAGGGTGACAATGCTGCTACAGCTCGGGAGGAAAGCACACGTGCATGGCCTCCACTCGAGACGAGGACTGACTCCCCTGGGGATACTCCAGAAGTACCCGAGGATCCACGTCAGCACTGGAGAGGAATCCTCAGGTTCCGGCACCGACTCCAAACAAGGTCTTACGGCCCGGCATCGAAGGGAGAGGAATCCCGAGAGGCCCCGAGCAACTCGCATGGGGACTGGCCTTTCCTGAGGCCACCAGAGCGGGTCCCTGAGGTCCCCGTCGTTAGTCGAGAGCACCTGCCGCAACTCGAGAAAATCCAGGAGGTTCTCCCTTCCAGGCAAGATTAGGCCCATTTCTGCTAAGGCGATTCGAGGCTAATCACACCTAACCTCTTGAATTTCCAAAGGGTTCTTCACACCCTTGCTGCAACTCAAGAAGTTGCCCGACATACCCGTCTCCACTCGAGAGGAAGCACGACAGTCCCGCCCACTTCCAGAGGAGCCCCGTTTCCGTCTCATAGCTCGAAAGGAGGGATCTTTCCCTGCGTGGTCGGGAAAGAATTCCCGGCGTTCCCGTCGCATCTCAAGAGGAGGCGCTCTCCACAGGAAAGGCAAGAGGAACTCCCGGGTCGTGCCACCATTCCCAGAGTCCCCGAGATGTCTGCGTCCATTCCAGGGAAACCTGTTTTCCCTGCACTGCCTCGACTTTCAAGCCGAGGATCGACTCACACGACGGTGGCACGTGGGACAGCCCTGTGGGAAAGCCTCGTGGGAAAGTCTCGTGGGAAAGCCTCGAGGGAAAGCCACAGATCCTTGATCCACGCGAAGGGAGCGTTACACTGCTGCTACAGCTCGGGAGGAAAGCGTACTTGCATACCCACACTCGAGACCAGGACTGACTCCCCTGGGGAGACTACAGAAGTACCCCAGATCCATGTCAGCCCTGGAGAGGAATCCTCAGGTTCCGGAACCGACTCCACACAAGGTCTTAGGCCCCGGCACCGACGGGAGAGGAATCCCGAGAGGTCGCGTGCAACTTGCATGGGGACTGGCCTTTCCTGAGGCCAACAGAGCGGGTTCCTGAGGTCCGCGTCGCAACGCGAGAACACCTGCACCAACTCGAGAAAATGCAGGAGGTTCTCCCCTCCAGGCGAGATGAGGCCCATTTCCGTTGAGTCAACTAGGGGGTAATCACACTTAATCTCTGGAACTTCCAAAGGGTCCTTCACACCCTCGCTGCAACTCAAGAAGTTCCCCGACATACCCACCTCCACTCTAGAGGAATCCGAGAGTCCCGACCATATCCAGAGTGGCCCCGTTTCCGCCTGCTAGCTCGAGAGGAGGGACCCTTTCCCTGCGTGGTCGGGAAAGAATTCCTAGTGTTCCCGTCCCATCTCAAGAGGAGGCGCCCTCCACAGGAAAGACGAGAGGAACTCCAGGATCAGGCCCCATTCCCAGAGTCCCCCTGATTTCTCAGGCCATTCCAGGAGAAACCTGTTTTCCCTGCACTGCCTCGACTTTCAACCCGAGGATCGACTCACACCACGGTGGCACGTGGGACAGCTCTGTGGGAAAGCCTCTTGGTAAAGCCTCGTGGGAAAGCCTCGAGGGAAAGCCTCGAGGGAAAGCCACAGATCCCTTGATCCATGCGAAGGGAAGAGCGACACTGCTGCTACAGCTCAGGAGGAAAGCGCACGTGCATGCCCCCACTCGAGACGAGGACTGACTCCCCTTGGGAGACTCCCAGACGTACCCCAAGATCCATGTCAGCACTGTAGAGGAATCCTCAGGTTCCGGCACTGACTCCACACAAGGTCTTAGGCCCCAGCATCGACGGGAGTGGAAACCCGAGAAGCCCCCGAGAGGCCCCCGAACAACTAGCATGGGGACTGGCCTTTCCTGAGGCCAACAGAGCGGGTCCCTGAGGTCCCCGTCGTAAGTCGAGAGCACCTGCCGCAACTCGAGAAAATCCAGGAGGTTCTCCCCTCCAGGCGAGATGAGGCCCATTTCCGCTGAGGTGTCTCAGGGTAATCACATCTAACCTCTGCAACTTCCAAAGGGTCTTTCACACCCTTGCTGCAACTCAAGAACTTCCCGAACATACCCGTCTCCACTCGAGAGGAAGCACGAGAGTCCCTCCCACATCTAGAGGAGCCCCGTTTTCGCCTCCTAGCTCGAGAGGAGGGATCCTTTCCCTACGTGTTTGGGAAAGAGTTCCCGGCGTTCCCGTCGAACCTCAAGAGGAGGCGCTCTCCACAGGAAAGGCGAGAGGAACTCCAGGGTCGTGCCACATTCCCAGAGTCCCCCAGATGTCTCAGTCCATTCCAGGGAAACCTGTTTCCCTACACTGCCTCGACTGTTAAGACGAGGATGCCAATCACACCACGGTGGAACGAGGGACAGCCCTGTGGGAAAGCCTCGTGTGAAAGTCTTGTAGGAAAGCCTCGAGGGAAAGCCACAGATCCCTTGATCCACGCGAAGGGAAGCGTGATACTGCTGCTAAGTCTCGGAAGGAAAGAGCACGTGCATGCCCCCACTCGAGATGAGGACTGACACCCCTGGGGAGACTCCAGAAGTACCCGAAGATCCATGTCATCACTGGAGAGGAATCCTTAGGTTCCGGCACCGACTCCACACAAGGTCTTAGGCCCCGGCATCGAGGAGAAGAAATCCCGAGAGGCCCCGAGCAACTCACATGGGGACTGGCCTTTCCTGAGGCCACCAGAGCGGGTCCCTGAGGTCCCCGTCGTAAGTCGAGAGCACCTGCCGCAACTCGAGAAAATCCAGGAGGTTCTCCCCTCCAGGCGAGATGAGGCCCATTTCCCCTGAGGCGACTCGAGGCTATTCACACGTAAACTCTGGAACTTCCAAAGGGTCCTTCACACCCTTGCTGCAACTCAAGAAGTTCTCCAAAATACCCGGTCTCTACTCGAGAGGAAGCACAATAGTCTGGCCCACATCAAGAGGATCCCCGTTTCCGCCTCCTAGCTCGAGAGGAGGGATGCTTTCCGTGCGAGGTCGGGAAAGAATTCCCAGTGTTCCGTCACATCTCAAGAGGAGGTGCTCTCCACAGGAAAGGAGAGAGGAACTCCAGGGTCGTGCCACCATTCCCAGAGTCCTCCAGATGTCTCAGTCCATTCCAGGGAAATCTGTTTTCCCTGCAATGCCACGACTTTCAGGGCCGAGGATCGACTCACACCACAGGTGGCACGTGGGACAGCCCTGTGGGAAAGCCTCGTGAGAAAGCCTCGTTGGAAAGCCTCGAGGGAAAGCACCTGATCAATTGATCCAAGCGAAAGGAAGCGTGACACTGCTGCTACAGTTCAGGAGGAAAGCGCACGTGCATGCCCCCACTCGAGATGAGGACCTACTCCCCTAGGAAGACTCCAGAAGTACCCTACGATCCATATCAGCACTGGAGAGGAATCCTTCGGCTCCGGCTCCGACTCCTCACAAGGTCTGTGGCCCCGGCATCGAAGGTTGAGGAATCCGGAGAGGCCCCGAGCAACTCGCAAGGGGACTGGCCTTTCCTGAGTCCACCAGTGCGGGTCCCTGTGGTCTCCATTGTAAGTCGTGAGCACCTGCCGCCACTCGAGAAAATCCAGGAGGTTCTCCCCTCCAGGCGAGATGAGGCCCTTTTCCGCTGAGGCGTCTCGAGGCTAATCGCACCTAATCTCTGGAACTTCCAAAGGGTCCTTCACACCCTTGCTGCAACTGAAGAAGCTCCCCGACATACCCGTCTCCACTCGAGAGGAAGCACGAGAGTTCTGCCCATATCCAGAGGAGACCCATTTCCGCCTCCTAGCTCGAGAGGAGGGATCCTTTCCCTGCGTGGTCGGGAAAGAATTCCCGGCGTTCCCGTCGCATCTCAAGAGTAGGTGCTCTAAACAGGAAAGGCGAGAGGAACTCCAGGGTCGTGCCACCATTCCCAGAGTCCCCCAGATGTCTCAGTCCATTCCAGGGAAACCTGTTTTCCCTGCGCTGCCTCGACTTTCAAGCCGAGGATCGACTCACACCAACGGTGGGCACGTGGGACAGCCCTGTGGGAAAGCCTCGTGGGAAAGCCTCGTGGGAAAGCCTCGAGGGAAAGCCCCTGATCCCTTGATTCACGGGGAAGGGAAGAGCTGACACAGCTGCTACAGCTCGGAAGGAAAGCGCACGTGCATGCCCCCACTCGAGACCGAGGACTGACTCCCCTGGGGAGACTCCAGAAGCACCCCAAGATCCATGTCAGCACTGGAGAGGAATCGTCAGATTTTCGGCATCGACTCCACACAAGGTCTTAGGCCCCGGCATCGGACGGGATAGGTATCCCGAGAGGCCCCCGAGCAACTCACATGGGGACTGGCCTTTCCCTGAGGCCACCAGAGTGGGTCCCTGAGGTCCCCGTCGTAAGTCCGAGAGCACCTGCCGCAACTCGAGAAAATCCAGGAGGTTCTCCCCTCCAGGCGAGATGAGGCCCATTTCAGCTGAGGCCTCTTGAGGCTATTCACACCTAACCTCTGGAACATCCAAAGAGCCCTTCACACCCTTGCTGCAACTCAAGAAGTCCCCCGACATACCCGTCTCCACTCGAGAGGAAGCACGAGAGTCCCGCCCACATCCAGAGGAGCCCCGTTTCTGCCTCCTAGCTCGAGAGGAGGGATACTTTCCCTGCGTGGTCGGGAAAGAATTCCCGGCGTTTCCTTCCCATCTCAAGAGGTGGCGCTCTCCACAGGAAAGGCAAGAGGTACTCCAGGGTCGTGCCACCATTCCCAGAGTCCCCCAGATGTCTCAGTCCATTCCAGGGAAACCTGTTTTCCCTGCAATGCCTCGACTTTCAAGCCGAGGATCGACTCACACCACGGTGGCACGTGGGACAGCCCTGCGGGAAAGCCTCATGGAAAGCCTCGTGGGAAAGCCTCGAGGGAAAGCCACAGATCCCTTCATCCACGCGAATGGAAGCGCGACACTGCTGCTACAGCTCGAGAGGAAAACGCACGTGCATGCCCCCACTCGAGACGAGGACTAACTCCCCTGGGGAGACTCCAGAAGTACCCCAAGATCCATGTCAGCACTGGAGAGGAATCCTCAGGTTCCGGAACTGACTCCACACAAGGTCTTAGGCCCCAGCATCGACGGGAGAGGAATCCCGAGAGGCCCCAGAGCAACTCACATGGGGACTGGCCTTTCCTGAGGCCACCAGAGCGGGTCCCTGAGGTCCCCGTCGTAAGTCGAGAGCACCTGCTGCAACCCAAGAAAATCCAGGAGGTTTTCCCCTTCAGGCGAGATGAGGCCCATTTCCGCTGAGGCATCTCGAGGCTAATCACACCTAACCTCTGGAACTTCCAACGGGTCCTTCACACCCTTGTTGCAACTCAAGAAGTTCCCCGACATACCCGTCTCCACTCGAGAGGAAGCACGAGAGTCCCGCCCACATCCAGAGGAGCCCCGTTTCCGCCTCCTAGCTCGAGAGGAGCGATCGTTTCCCTGCGTGGTCGGGAAAGAATTCCCAGCGTTCCCATCGCATCTCAAGAGGAGGCGCTCTCCACAGGAAAGGTGAGAGGAAATCCAGGGTCGTGCCACCATTCCCAGAGTCCCCCAGATGTCTCAGTCCATTTCAGGGAAACCTGTTTTCCCTGCACTGCCTCGACTTTCAAGCCGAGGATCGACTCACACCACGGTGGCACGTGGGACAGCCTGTGGAAAGCCTCGTGGGAAAGCCTCGAGGGAAAGCCACAGATCCCTTGATCCACGCGAAGGGAAGCGTGATACTGCTGCTACAGCTCGGGAGGAAAGCGCACGTGCATACCTCCGCTCGAGAAGAGGACTGACTCTCCTGGGGAGACTCCAGAAGTACCCCAAAATACATGTCAGCACTGGAGGGAAACCTCAGGTTTCGGCCCCGTTACCACATAAGGTCTTAGGCCCGGCATCGACGGGAAAGGAATCCCGAGGCCCTCTAGCAACTCGCATGTGGACTGGCCTTTCCTGTTGCCACCAGAGCGGGGTCCATGAGGTCCCTGTCGTAAGTCTAGAGCACCTGCCTCAACTCGAGAAAGTCCAGGTGGTTCTCCCCCCCCAGCGAGATGAGACCCATTTCCGCTGAGCCCTCTGGAGGCTAATCACACCTAACCTCTGGAACTTACAAAGGGTCCGTCACAACCTTGCTGCAACTCAAGAAGTTCCCCGACATACCCGTCTCCACTTGAGAGGAAGCACGAGAGTAAGCACGAGAGTCCCGCCCACATCCAGAGGAGCCCCGTTTCCGCCTCCTAGCTCGAGAGGAGGGATCCTTTCCCTGCGTGGTCGGGAAAGAATTCCCGGCTTTCCCGTCGCATCTAAAGAGGAGGTGCTCCCACAGGAAAGGCGTGAGGAACTCCAGGGTCGTGCCACATTCCCAGAGTCCCCCAGATGTCTCAGTCCATTCCAGGGAAACCTGTTTTCCCTGCACTGCCTCGACTTTCAAGCCGAGGATCGACTCACACCACGGTGGCACGTGGGACATCCCTGTGGAGAGCCTCGTGGGAAAGCCTCGTGGGAAAGCCTCGAGGGAAAGCCCCTGATCCCTTGATCCACGGGAAGGGAAGAGTGACACAGCTGCTACAGCTCGGAAGGAAAGCGCACGAGCATGCCCCCACTCGAGACGAGGACTGACTCCACTGAGGAGACTCCAGAAGTACCCCAAGATCCATGTCAGCACTGGAGAGGAATGCTCAGGTTCGGCATCCACTCCACACAAGGTCTTAGGCCCCGGCATCGACGGGAGAGGAATCCCGAAAGGCCCCGAGCAAGTCGCAAGGGGACTGGCCTTTCCTGAGGCCAACAGAGCGGGTCCCTGAGGTCCCCGTCGTAAGTCGAGAGCACCTGCCGCAACTCGAGAAAATCCAGGAGGTTCTCCCCTCCAGGCGAGATGAGGCCCATTTACGCTGAGGCGTCTCGAGGCTAATCACACTTAACCTCTGGAACTTCCAAAGGGTCCTTCACACCCTTGCTGCAACTCAAGAAGTTCCCCGACATACCCGTCTCCACTCGAGAGGAAGCACGAGAGTCCCGCCCACATCCAGAGGAGCCCCGTTTCCGCCTCCTAGCTCGAGAGGAGGAATCCTTACCCTGCGTGGTCGGGAAAGAATTCCCGGCATTCCCGTCGCATCTCAAGAGGAGGCGCTCCCACAGGAAAGGCGAGAGGAACTCCAGGGTCGTGCCACATTCCAGAGTTCCCCAGATGTCTCAGTCCATTCCAGGGAAACCTGTTTTCCCTGCACTGCCTGCACTGCGACTTTTCAAGCTGAGGATCGACTCACACAACGGTGGCACGTGG
>NW_017191783.1:0-10619 GCF_001704415.2 Capra hircus
CGGCCCAGTGCTCCCCGCACTATCAAAGACGGAGGATCAGGCGCGCTTCCCCTCCGTGGGCCTTCCAGGAAAGCAGTCCCATGCCCCAGGTTCTCCCGCGAGACCACCCTCCCCTCCGGATTCCTCTCCCGTCGATGCTGGTAGCCTACAGCACGATTTGTGGGGAGTCGGTCGCACCCCCCCGACCACCTGAGATGTCTCTAGCCCCCCCCCTCCAGTGCTGACAGTCGGATCTGGGGTATCTTGAAGTATCTCTCCCTGGGGCTCAGTCTCCGTCTCGAGTGGGGGCAGGGACGCCTCCCCCCCGTGCGATTTCCTCCTTGGCTGTACAGCAGTGCATGCTTCCGCGTCGCGTGAATCAAGGGATCTGTGGCTTTGCCGTGTCAAGCTTTACACTAGTAGGCTTTGCTCAACGAAAGGCTTTCCACAGGGGCTGGTCGCCACGTGCCATCGTGGTGGTTGAGTCGATCCTCTGGCTTGAAAGTCGAGGCAGTGCAGGACAACAGTCCTGGAATGGACAGGACATCTGGGGAGCTCTGGAAATGGGGGGTGGCGCGCCGGGAACACTAGGAAAAGTCAACTATCACAGCAACAGATATTGAAAACCTAATGGAGAGGACACCTAAAACCCCACAAACCCTCTTAAGAAAAATGGCGAACGAGGAAAGACCGAGGAAAATCGTCTTTCCGAGACACAAAACAAGACAGGGAGAAAGGTAACCTGCCTACGCGAAAAAGGAATCAGAGCGTTAGGTGTAGACTGGATCTAACGGGCCTCCTTCGGATGTGGGCGCAAACTCACTTTGTTGCTTCATCGTCCGACAGTCAGAGACCAGAGGTATAGTACAGGGGAAACTTCTTTGAGTTTGCAGTCAACGTGGTGTGAAACCGACCCTTTGGGAATGTACTCGAAGTTAGGGTGTAAATTAGAGCCTCGAGACGCTCAGTGCAAAAACTCGGGCTCATCTCGCCTGGAGGGAGAACCCGCTACAGGCATTTCTCCCGCACCGTTCGGCAGGGCTGCTCATCCCCGTGCCCAGACTCCGCCAAAATAAACGAAACCGGGACAGAATAACAATTTTCAGGGACCTCGCTGCTGGTGGCCTCAGGAAAGGCCAGCTCCCATTGGCAGTTGCGTCGGGGCCTCTCGGATTCCTTCCCGTCAATACCGGCCTGGGACTTAATTGTGTGGAGTCTGTGTCGATCCTGAGGATTCCTCTCACAGTGCGACATGGATCTTTGTGGTAGCTTCTGGATCCTCCTCAGGGGAGGTCTATTCCTCGCCACGCCGGCTGGAAGGCATATCAGCAAGACGTGGGATTTCCAACCACGAAGAGTGTAGAGCAGCAAGTGATACAAGTTAAACCGCACTTCGACCGTGGAGAATCATAAGGATCATAAGTGTTTAACCTATCGTGCTTTCATCAGGAGAAGACTTTACCAAACGAAGAGAACTTTCAACACAGCTGTCCAAGACATGAGCACACAGTGTGTGATCAGGATCCACATCAGCTTAAACAGTCGAGCGCACAGTGTAGGAAAAAAATGGTATCGCAGAAGTAAGAATGGAATGAAGACATAATGGGGGAAGTGTTGGGAACTGTGGAACGAACCTTGGTTATAGTTCCTCGTCTCTGTTTCAGGTTCTCAAGGGAAGAGCGCCTCTCTCTGAGATGCCGACGGAAACGCCGGGAAATACTTTCCAGACACGCAAGGAAAGGATCCCTCCTCTAGAGCTATGAGGCGGAAACGGGGGCTCCTCTGTATTGGGCGCGGACTCTCGTCCTTCTTCTCGAGTGGAGTCGGGTATACGGGGAACTTCTTGAGTTGCAGCAAAGGGTGTGAAGGACCCGTGGGAAATTCCAGCGTTTAATTGTGATTAGCCTTGAGGAGCCCTCATCGGAAAAGGGGCCTCATCTCGCCTGGAGGGGAGAACCTAATGGATTTTCTCGAGTTGCGGCAGGTGCTCTCGACTTACGACTGGGACCTCAGGGACCCGCTCTGGTGGCCTCAGGAAAGGCCAGTCCCCATGCGAGTTGCTCGGGGGCCTCTCGGGATTCCTCTCCCGTCGATGCCGGGGCCTAAGACCTTGTGTGGAATCAGTGCCGGAACCTGAGGATTCCTCTCCAGTGCTGACATGGATCTTGGGGTACTTCTGGAGTCTCCCCAGGGGAGTCAGTCCTCCTCTCGAAGTGGGGGCATGCACGTGCGCTTTCCTCTCGAGTTGTAGCAGCACTGTCGCGCTTCCATTCGCGTGGATCAAGGGATCTGTGGCTTTCCCTCGAGGCTTTCCCACGAGGCTTTCCCACAGGGCTGTCCAACGTGCCACCGTGGTGTGAGTCGATCCTTCAGATTGAAAGTCGACGCAGTGCAGGGAAAACAGGTTTCCCTGGAATGGACGGAGACATCTGGGGGACTCTGGGAATGGTGGCACGACCCTGGAGTTCCTATCGCCTTTCCTGTGAGAGAGCCTCCTCTTGAGATGCGACGGAAATGCGGGAATTCTTTCCCGACCACGCAGGGAAAGGATCCCTCCTCTCGAGCTAGGAGGACGGAAACAGGGCTCCTCTGGATGTGGGCGGGATCTCGTGCTTCCTCTCGAGTGGAGACGGGTATGTCGGGGAACTTCTTGAGTTGCAGCAAGGGTGTGAAGGACCCTTTGGAAGTTCCAGAGGTTTAGGTGTGATTAGCCTCGAGACGCCTCAGTGGAAATGGGCCTCATCTCGCCTGGAGGGGAGAACCTCCTGGATTTTCTAGAGTTGCGGCAGGTGCTCTCGAACTTACGACGGGACCTCAGGGACCCGCTCTGGTGGCCTCAGGAAAGGCCAGTCCCCATGCGAGTTGCTCGGGGGCCTCTCGGGATTCCTCTCCCGTCGATGCCAGGGCCTAAGACTTGTGTGGAGTCGGTGCCGGAACCTGAGGATTCCTCTCCAGTGCTGACATGGATCTTGGGGTACTTCTGGAGTCTCCCCAGGGGAGTCAGTCCTCGTCTCGAGTGGGGGCATGCAGGTGCGCTTTCCTCCCGAGCTGTAACAGCAGTGTCGCGCTTCCCTTGGCGTGGATCAAGGGATCTGGGGCTTTCCCTCGAGGCTTTCCCACGAGGTTTTCCCACGAGGCTTTCCCACAGGGCTGTCCCACGTGCCACCTTGGTGTGCGTCGATCCTCGACTTGAAAGTCGAGGCAGTGCAGGGAAAACAGTTTCCCTGGAATGGACTGAGACTTCTGCAGGACTCTGGGAATATTGACATGACACTGGAGTTCGTCTCGACTTTCCTGTGGAGAGCGCCTCCTCTTGAGATGCGAGCGGAACGCCGGGAATTTTTTTCCGACCAGGCAGGGAAAGGATCCCTCCTCTCGAGCTAGGAGGCGGAAACGGGTCTCCGCTGGATGTGGGCGGGACTCTCGTGCTTCCTCTCGAGTGGAGACCGGTTTTTCGAGGAACTTCTTGAGTTGCAGTAAGGGTGTGAAGGACCCTTTGGAAGTTCCAGAGTTTAGGTGTGATTAGCCTCAGGACGCCTCAGCGGAAATGGGCCTCATCTCGCCTGGAGGGCAGAACCTCCTGGATTTTCTCGAGTTGCGGCAGGTGCTCTCGACTTACGACGGGAACCTCAGGGACCCGCTGTGGTGGCGTCAGGAAAGGCCAGTCCCCATGCGAGTTGCTCGAGGCCCTCTCGGGATTCCTCTCCCGTCGATGCAGGGGCCTAAGATCTTGTGTGGAGTCGGTGCCGGAACCTGAGGATTCCTCTCCAGTGCTGACATGGATCTTGGGGTACTTCTGGAGTCTCCCCAGGGGAGTCAGTCCTCGTCTCGAGTGGGGGCATGCACGTGCACTTTCCTACCGAGCTGTAGCAGCAGTGTCGCGCTTCCCTTCGTGTGGATCAAGGGATCTGTGGCTTTCCATCAAGGCTTTCCCACGAGGCTTTCCCACAGTGCTGTCCCACGTGCCACCGTGGTGTGAGTCCAACCCCGGCTAGAAAGTCGGGACAGTGCAGGGAAAACAGGTTTCCCTGGAATGGACTGAGACATCTGGGGGACTCTGGGAATGGTGGCACAACCCTGGAGTTCCTCTCAACATTCCTGTGGAGAGCGCCTCCTCTTGAGATGCGAAGGGAACGCCGGGAATTCTTTCCCGACCACGCAGGGAAAGGATCCCTACTCTCGAGCTAGGAGGCGGAAACGGGTCTCTGCTGGATGTGGGCGGGAATCTCGTGCTTCCTCTCGAGTCGAGACCGATTTGTCGAGGAACTTCTTGAGTTGCAGTAAAGGAGTGAAAGACCCTTTGGAAGTTCCAGATGTTAGATGCGATTAGCCTCCAGACGCCTCAGCGGAAATGGGCCTCATCTCGCCTGGAGGGGAGAACCTCCTGGATTTTCTCGAGTTGCGGCAGGTGCTCTCGACTTACGACTGGGACCTCAGGGACCCGCTCTGGTGGCCTCAGGAAAGGCCAGTCCCCATGCGAGATGCTCGGGGGCCTCTCGGGATTCCTCTCCCGTCGAAGCCGGGGCCTAAGACCTTGTGTGGAATCGGTGCCGGAACCTGAGGATTCCTCTCCAGTGCTGACATGGATCTTGGGGTACTTCTGGAGTCTCCCCAGGGGAGTCAGTCCTCGTCTCGAGTGGGGGCATGCAGGTGCGCTTTCCTCCCGAGCTGTAGCAGCAGTGTCGCGCTTCCCTTGGCGTGGATCAAGGGATCTGGGCTTTCCCTCGAGGCTTTCCCACGAGGTTTCCCACGAGGCTTTCCCACAGGGCTGTCCCACGTGCCACCTTGGTGTGCGTCGATCCTCGACTTGAAAGTCGAGGCAGTGCAGGGAAAACAGGTTTCCCTGGAATGGACTGAGACTTCTGCAGGACTCTGGGAATATTGACATGACACTGGAGTTCGTCTCGACTTTCCTGTGGAGAGCGCCTCCTCTTGAGATGCGAGCGGAACGCCGGGAATTTTTTTCCGACCAGGCAGGGAAAGGATCCCTCCTCTCGAGCTAGGAGGCGGAAACGGGTCTCCGCTGGATGTGGGCGGGACTCTCGTGCTTCCTCTCGAGTGGAGTCGGGTATGTCGGGGAACTTCTTGAGTTGCAGCAAGGGTGTGAAGGACCCTTTGGAAGTTCCAGAGTTTAGGTGTGATTAGCCTCAAGACGCCTCAGCGGAAATGGGCCTCATCTCGCCTGGAGGGGAGAACCTCCTGGATTTTCTCGAGTTGCGGCAGGTGCTCTCGACTTACGACGGGAACCTCAGGGACCCGCTGTGGTGGCGTCAGGAAAGGCCAGTCCCCATGCGAGTTGCTCGAGGCCCTCTCGGGATTCCTCTCCCGTCGATGCAGGGGCCTAAGATCTTGTGTGGAGTCGGTGCCGGAACCTGAGGATTCCTCTCCAGTGCTGACATGGATCTTGGGGTACTTCTGGAGTCTCCCCAGGGGAGTCAGTCCTCGTCTCGAGTGGGGGCATGCACGTGCACTTTCCTACCGAGCTGTAGCAGCAGTGTCGCGCTTCCCTTCGTGTGGATCAAGGGATCTGTGGCTTTCCCATCAGAGGCTTTCCCACGAGGCTTTCCCACAGTGCTGTCCCACGTGCCACCGTGGTGTGAGTCCAACCTCGGCTTAGAAAGTCGAGACAGTGCAGGGAAAACAGGTTTCCCTGGAATGGACTGAGACATCTGGGGGACTCTGGGAATGGTGGCACAACCCTGGAGTTCCTCTCAACATTCCTGTGGAGAGCGCCTCCTCTTGAGATGCGACAGGGAACGCCGGGAATTCTTTCCCGACCACGCAGGGAAAGGATCCCTACTCTCGAGCTAGGTAGGCGGAAACGGGTCTCTGCTGGATGTGGGCGGGAATCTCGTGCTTCCTCTCGAGTGGAGACCGGTTTGTCGAGGAACTTCTTGAGTTGCAGTAAAGGAGTGAAAGACCCTTTGGAAGTTCCAGATGTTAGATGCGATTAGCCTCCAGACGCCTCAGCGGAAATGGGCCTCATCTCGCCTGGAGGGGAGAACCTCCTGGATTTTCTCGAGTTGCGGCAGGTGCTCTCGACTTACGACTGGGACCTCAGGGACCCGCTCTGGTGGCCTCAGGAAAGGCCAGTCCCCATGCGAGATGCTCGGGGGCCTCTCGGGATTCCTCTCCCGTCGAAGCCGGGGCCTAAGACCTTGTGTGGAATCGGTGCCGGAACCTGAGGATTCCTCTCCAGTGCTGACATGGATCTTGGGGTACTTCTGGAGTCTCCCCAGGGGAGTCAGTCCTCGTCTCGAGTGGGGGCATGCACGTGCGCTTTCCTCCCGAGCTGTAGCAGCAGTGTCGCGCTTCCCTTCGCGTGGATCAAGGGATCAGGGGCTTTCCCTCGAGGCTTTCCCATGAGGCTTTCCCACGAGGCTTTCCCACAGGGCTGTCCCACGTGCCACCGTGGTGTGAGTCGATCCTCGGCTTGAAAGTCGAGGCAGTGCAGGGAAAACAGGTTTCCCTGGAATGGACTGAGACATCTGGGGGACTCTGGGAATGTGGCACGACCCTGGAGTTCCTCTCGCCTTTCCTGTGGAGAGCGCCTCCAATTGAGATGCGACGGGAACGCCGGGAATTCTTTCCCGACCACGCAGGGAAAGGATCCCTCCTCTCGAGCTAGGAGGCGGAAACGGGGCTCCTCTGGATGTGGGCGGGACTCTCGTGCTTCCTCTCGAGTGGAGTCGGGTATGTCGGAGGAACTTCTTGAGTTGCAGCAAGGGTGTGAAGGACCCTTTGGAAGTTCCAGAGTTTAGGTGTGATTAGCCTCAAGACGCCTCAGTGGAAATGGGCCTCATCTCGAATGGAGGGGAGAACCTCCTGGATTTTCTCGAGTTGCGGCAGGTGCTCTCGACTTACGACGGGGACATCAGGGACCCGCTCTGGTGGCCTCAGGAAAGGCCAGTCCCCTTGCGAGTTGCTCGGGGACCTCTCGGGTTTCTGCTCCCGTCGATGCTGGGGCCTAAAACCTTGTGTGGAGTCAGTGCCGGAACCTGAGGATTCCTCTGCCAGTGCTGACATGGTCCTTGGGGTACTTCTGGAGTCTCCCCAGGGGAGTCAGTCCTCGTCTCGAGTGGGGACATGCACGTGCCCTTTCCTTCCGAGCTGTAGCAGCAGTGTCGCACTTCCCTTCGCGTGGATCAAGGAATCTGTGGCTTTCCCTCGAGGCTTTCCCACGAGGCTTTCCCACGAGGCTTTCCCACAGGGCTGTCCCACGTGCCACTGTGGTGAGAGTCGATCCTTGGATTGAAAGTCGAGGCAGTGCAGGGAAAACAGGTTTCCCTGGAATGGACTGAGACATGTGGGGGACTCTGGGAATGGTGGCACAACCCTGGAGTTCCTCTCGCCTTTCCTGTGGAGAGCGCCTCCTCTTGAAATGCGACAGGAATGCTGGGAATTCTTTCCCGACCACGCAGGGAAAGGATCCCTACTCTCGAGCTAGTAGGCGGAAACGGGTCTCTGCTGGATGTGGGCGGGAATCTCGTGCTTCCTCTCGAGCGGAGACCGGTTTGTCGAGGAACTTCTTGAGTTGCAGTAAAGGAGTGAATGACCCTTTGGAAGTTCCAGATGTTAGATGTGATTAGCCTCCAGACGCCTCAGTGGAAATGGGCCTCATCTCGCCTGGAGGGGAGAACCTTCTGGATTTTCTCGAGTTGCGGCAGGTGCTCTCGACTTACGACTGGGACCTCAGGGACCCGCTCTGGTGGCCTCAGGAAAGGCCAGTCCCCATGCGAGATGCTCGGGGCCTCTCGGGATTCCTCTCCCGTCGAAGCCGGAGCCTAAGACCTTGTGTGGAATCGGTGCCGGAACCTGAGTATTCCTCTCCAGTGCTGACATGGATCTTGGGGTACTTCTGGAGTCTCCCCAGGGGAGTCAGTCCTCGTCTCGAGTGGGGGCATGCAGGTGCGCTTTCCTCCCGAGCTGTAACAGCAGTGTCGCGCTTCCCTTGGCGTGGATCAAGGGATCTGGGGCTTTCCCTCGAGGCTTTCCCACGAGGTTTTCCCACGAGGCTTTCCCACAGGGCTGTCCCACGTGCCACCTTGGTGTGCGTCGATCCTCGACTTGAAAGTCGAGGCAGTGCAGGGAAAACAGTTTCCCTGGAATGGACTGAGACTTCTGCAGGACTCTGGGAATATTGACATGACACTGGAGTTCGTCTCGACTTTCCTGTGGAGAGCGCCTCCTCTTGAGATGCGAGCGGAACGCCGGGAATTTTTTTCCGACCAGGCAGGGAAAGGATCCCTCCTCTCGAGCTAGGAGGCGGAAACGGGTCTCCGCTGGATGTGGGCGGGACTCTCGTGCTTCCTCTCGAGTGGAGACCGGTTTTTCGAGGAACTTCTTGAGTTGCAGTAAGGGTGTGAAGGACCCTTTGGAAGTTCCAGAGTTTAGGTGTGATTAGCCTCAGGACGCCTCAGCGGAAATGGGCCTCATCTCGCCTGGAGGGCAGAACCTCCTGGATTTTCTCGAGTTGCGGCAGGTGCTCTCGACTTACGACGGGAACCTCAGGGACCCGCTGTGGTGGCGTCAGGAAAGGCCAGTCCCCATGCGAGTTGCTCGAGGCCCTCTCGGGATTCCTCTCCCGTCGATGCAGGGGCCTAAGATCTTGTGTGGAGTCGGTGCCGGAACCTGAGGATTCCTCTCCAGTGCTGACATGGATCTTGGGGTACTTCTGGAGTCTCCCCAGGGGAGTCAGTCCTCGTCTCGAGTGGGGGCATGCACGTGCACTTTCCTACCGAGCTGTAGCAGCAGTGTCGCGCTTCCCTTCGTGTGGATCAAGGGATCTGTGGCTTTCCATCAAGGCTTTCCCACGAGGCTTTCCCACAGTGCTGTCCCACGTGCCACCGTGGTGTGAGTCCAACCCCGGCTAGAAAGTCGGGACAGTGCAGGGAAAACAGGTTTCCCTGGAATGGACTGAGACATCTGGGGGACTCTGGGAATGGTGGCACAACCCTGGAGTTCCTCTCAACATTCCTGTGGAGAGCGCCTCCTCTTGAGATGCGAAGGGAACGCCGGGAATTCTTTCCCGACCACGCAGGGAAAGGATCCCTACTCTCGAGCTAGGAGGCGGAAACGGGTCTCTGCTGGATGTGGGCGGGAATCTCGTGCTTCCTCTCGAGTCGAGACCGATTTGTCGAGGAACTTCTTGAGTTGCAGTAAAGGAGTGAAAGACCCTTTGGAAGTTCCAGATGTTAGATGCGATTAGCCTCCAGACGCCTCAGCGGAAATGGGCCTCATCTCGCCTGGAGGGGAGAACCTCCTGGATTTTCTCGAGTTGCGGCAGGTGCTCTCGACTTACGACTGGGACCTCAGGGACCCGCTCTGGTGGCCTCAGGAAAGGCCAGTCCCCATGCGAGATGCTCGGGGGCCTCTCGGGATTCCTCTCCCGTCGAAGCCGGGGCCTAAGACCTTGTGTGGAATCGGTGCCGGAACCTGAGGATTCCTCTCCAGTGCTGACATGGATCTTGGGGTACTTCTGGAGTCTCCCCAGGGGAGTCAGTCCTCGTCTCGAGTGGGGGCATGCAAGTGCGCTTTCCTCCCGAGCTGTAGCAGCAGTGTCACGCTTCCCTTCGCGTGGATCAAGGGATCAGGGGCTTTCCCTCGAGGCTTTCCCATGAGGCTTTCCCACGAGGCTTTCCCACTGGGCTGTCCCACGTGCCACCGTGGTGTGAGTCGATCCTCGGCTTGAAAGTCGAGGCAGTGTAGGGAAAACAGGTTTCCCTGGAATGGACTGAGACATCTGGCGGACTCTGGGAATGTGGCACGACCCTGGAGTTCCTCTCGCCTTTCCTGTGGAGAGCGCCTCCAATTGAGATGCGACGGGAAGGCCGGGAATTCTTTCCCGACCACGCAGGGAAAGGATCCTCCTCTCGAGCTAGGAGGCGGAAACGGGGCTCCTCTGGTTGTGGGCGGGACTCTCGTGCTTCCTCTCGAGTGGAGTCGGGTATGTCGGGGAACTTCTTGAGTTGCAGCAAGGGTGTGAAGGACCCTTTGGAAGTTCCAGAGTTTAGGTGTGATTAGCCTCAAGACGCCTCAGTGGAAATGGGCCTCATCTCGAATGGAGGGGAGAACCTCCTGGATTTTCTCGAGTTGCGGCAGGTGCTCTCGACTTACGACGGGGACATCAGGGACCCGCTCTGGTGGCCTCAGGAAAGGCCAGTCCCCTTTGCGAGTTGCTCGGGGACCTCTCGGGTTCTGCTCCCGTCGATGCTGGCGGCCTAAAACCTTGTGTGGAGTCCAGTGCCGGAACCTGAGGATTCCTCTGCCAGTGCTGACATGGTCCTTGGGGTACTTCTGGAGTTCCCCAGGGGAGTCAGTCCTCGTCTCGAGTGGGGACATGCACGTGCCCTTCCTTCCGAGCTGTAGCAGCAGTGTCACACTTCCCTTTCGTGGATCAAGGGATATGTGGCTTCCATCTCCATCCAAGGCTTTCCCACGCAGGCTTTCCACGAGGTGTTTCGGTTACGGACGGGTCTCTGGTCCCTGCGCGTTTGTCGCACTTTTTCTGGTTTATTGTGGGGTGGTTGGTTTCGTGTGTTTTGGTTTTTGGCTGTTTGTTTTTTTTTTTTTGTGAGTGGATTCCTCGGCCTGAAAGTCGAGCAGTGCAGGTAAACACAGGTTCCTGAATGGACTGAGAA
>NW_017191784.1:0-10619 GCF_001704415.2 Capra hircus
CAGCAGTGTCACGCTTCCCTTCGCGTGGATCAAGGATCTGTGGCTTTCCCTCGAGGCTTTCCCACGAGGCTTTCCCACAGGGCTGTCCCACGTGCCACCGTGGTGTGAGTCGATCCTCGGCTTGAAAGTTGAGGCAGTGCAGGGAAAACAGGTTTCCCTGGAATGGATTGAGACATCTGGGGGACTCTGGGAATGGTGGCACGACCCTGGAGTTCCTCTCCCCTTTCCTGTGGAGAGTGCCTCCTCTTGAGATGCGTCGGGAACGCCGGGAATTCTTTCCTGAACAGGCAGGGAAAGGATCCCTACTCTCGAGCTAGGAGGCGGAAACGGGGCTCCTCTGGATGTGGGCGGGACTCTCGTGCTTCCTCTCGAGTGGAGACGGGTATTTTGGGGATCTTCTTGAGTTGCAGCAAGGGTGTGAAGGACCCATAGGAAGTTCCAGAGGTTAGGTGTGATTAGCCTCGAGACGCCTCAGAGGAAATGGGCCTCATCTCGCCTGGAGGGGAGAACCTCCTGGATTTTCTCGAGTTGCGGCAGGTGCTCTCGACTTACGACGGGGACCTCAGGAACCCGCTCTGGTGGCCTCAGGAAAGGCCAGTCCCCATTCGTGATGCTCGGTGGTCTCTCGGGATTCCTCTCCCGTCGATGCCCGGGCCTAAGACCTTGTGTGGAGTCAGTCCCGGAACCTGAGGATTCCTCTCCAGTGCTGACATGGATCTTGGGGTACTTCTGGAGTCTCCCCAGGGGAGTCAGATCTCGTCTTGAGTGGCGGCATGCACGTTCGCTTTCCTCCCGAGCTGTAGCAGCATTTTCAAGCTTCCCTTCGAGTGGATCAAGGCATCTGTGGATTTCCCTCGAGGCTTTCCACGAGGCTTTCTCTCGAGGCTTTCCCACAGGGCTGTCCCACGTGCCACCGTGGTGTGACTCTATCCTCGGATTGAAAGTCGAGGCAGTGCAGGGAAAACAGGTTTCCCTGGAATTGACTGAGACATCCGGGGACTCTGGGAATGATGGCACGACCTGGAGTTCCTCTCACCTTTACTGTTTAGAGCGCCTCCTCTTGAGATGCGATGGGAATGCCAGGAATTCTTTCCCGACCAAGTAGGGAAAGGATCCCTCATCTCGAGCTACGAGCCGGAAACGGAGCTCCTCTGGATGTGGCCGGGACCCTCGTGCTTCCTCTTGAGTGGAGACGGGTATGTCGGGGAACTTCTTGAGTTGCAGCATGACTGTGAAAGACTCTTTAGAAGTTCCAGAGTTCACGTGTGATTAGCCTCGAGACACCTCAGTGGAAACGGGCCTCATCTCACCTGCAGGGGAGAACCTCCTGGATTTTACCGAGTTGCGGCAGGTGCTCTCGACTTACGACGGGGACCTCATGGACCCGCTCTGGTGACCTCAGGAAAGGCCAGTCCCCATGCGAGTTGCTAGAGGTCCTGTCGCTATTCCTCTCCCGTCGATGCCAGGGCCTAAGACCTTGTGTGGAGTCGGGGCTGGAACCTGAGGATTCCTCTCCAGCGCTGACATGCATCTTGGGGTATTTCTGGAGTCTCCCCAGGGGAGTCAGTTCTCGTCTCGAGTAGGGGGCAATGCACGTGCGCTTTCCTCCCGTGCTGTAGCAGCAGTGTCACGCTTCCCGTCGCGTGGATCAAGGAATCTGTGGCTTTCCCTGGAGTCTTTCCCATGAGGCTTTCCCACAAGGCTATTCCACTTGCCACCATGGTGTGAGTCGATCCTCGGCGTGAAAGTCGAACCAGTGCAGCGAAAACAGGAACCTCCTTCCCCACAGTAGGGGATACACTGTCCCCTTGGGCGGGTATCTCCAGGGCACTCGCGCTGGGGGGTTGCCCGCGGAGGTGCGGGCCTCAGGCTCCACGTGAGAAAAGCCCCAAATGGCATTAGCTGCCAGTCCAGACGCTGGCCCCTCAGGTCTCTGGCCGGAGCCTTGGGCTCCAGGCAACTCAAAGCCCTCGGGGGTGGCACTCTGGGACTGCTGTAGGGAAAGGATGCCAAGAGCCCACGGAGGAGTTGGGGAGGGGGCATGGGGGAAACGGAGGCGAGGACAGCGAGGGATCTAGGTGGAGGCGCTGGAGAGAGCGTCTGGTGTCCCGGAATGCCTCGGAGGAGCCAGCGGGGGACAGTCGAGGACCAGGGACCTGTGGAATGTGAAAAGGAGGGAAATCTCAGAGCAAGGCAGGCTGGGAAAGGGGGCGTTGGTGGCCAATTCAAAGGGACCTAGGGGCGGTTTCCTGGGCGGTGAGTTCCCTTGGCACTGCTGAGGGCCCCTGATTGATCCACTCGGGGTTGAACCCACCCCCCGCTGCGAGGGAGGGCCACAAACCAAAGCCCCGAACTACCCGCCCACCCCAACGGGGATCTTGGCGGTCCAGGGCTCAGCCGTGCCCGGGAAAAGCCCACTCGCTCCACGGACTCCGTCCAGGGTCTCTGCTTGGAAAGAGGCCAGGGGCGGCCCCCTCCATCTACCCACCCAAACCCTATTGACGTCAGTGGTGGCGGAGACGCCTCCCGTTCTCCAGAGTCCTAAGCTGCTGGGTCCCCGCCCACTCGGCCAGCAGTCTGCAGCGTGCCCGTGTGCCTCTCCCACCATGGCTTGGTTCGGCTCCTCCAGCACCTCAAGCGGTACGTTTGCCCTCGGTCCCTGTGGTCGGATCACATCTCAGGGGATTTGTGGGTGGCCTGGGCAAGGGCTCTCGGCCAATGTGTTGACCCCCCTCCCACCCGAGAACGGCTGGGACCCATCGGCCAGGCCCGGTTTCCGAGGCGTCAGGTGTGCCCAAATTCGGAGGGCGTGGCATCGTTCGTTCATCTTGCTCCTTTGGCACACACATGGCTTCTCCGTTCTCTTTTCTGGGAAGACAGTGTTGTTTCAGGGGGCGATGCTGCGGGGGGCGGGGGCCGGGGTTGCGGGGTGGTGGGAGCGGGTGCTGTGCTGGGATGAGGCCCTTTATCCTCACATCTTCATGTGGGAATGGGAGTCGGGGAGCTCTGTGGCCTTGCTGCCTTCAGTGGCTTCCTCTGGCACAGGGGCCTAGTGGCTTCTGCCTTTTGTCAGGCGTTACGGGGTTTGGGCGTCGCTTTTGGTGGCCTTGGCCTTTGCCTTGGCCTGGGCCTTGGCCTTGCCCTTGGCGTTGCCGTTGCCCTTGCCTTGGTCTTGGGCTTGACCTTGCCCTGCCCTTGAACTTGAACTTGAACTTGACCTTGACCTTGAACTTGAACTTGAACTTGGGCTTGACCTTGACCTTGAACTTGAACTTGACCTTGACCTTGAACTTGAACTTCAACTTCAACTTGAAACTTGACCTTGAACTTGAACTTGAACTTGACTTTGAACTTGAACTTGAACTTGACTTTGAACTTGAACTTGAACTTGACCTTGAACTTGAACTTAATCTTGACCTTGACATTGAACTTGAACTTGACCTTGAACTTGAACTTGACCTTGAACTTCAACTTGAACTTGTCCTTGACCTTGAACTTCAACTTAAACTTGAACTTGACCTTGACCTTGAACTTCACTTTGAACTTGACCTTGACCTTGACCTTAACCCTGAACTTGACCTTGACCTTGAACTTGAAGTTGACCTTGAACTTGAACTTCAACTTGATCTTGAGCTTGAACTTGAACTTGACCTTGAACTTGAACTTGACCTTGAACTTGAACTTGACCTTGACCTTGACCAACAACGGGAGACCTCGAGATTTGCTCAGAGCACCGGAGGTCCAGAAGCAGGGCCCTGTATCTCCCCTTCCCTTTGTGATCATTGCAAAGACATTCCTAGCTGATAGCGGGAGTGCCCTGAAGAAGCAAGCAGTGGGAGTGTGTTTGACACGACTGTGTGCCTTCCTGGCCTCAGCTCCACAAGGGGCCTTTCCTCTCGATGTAGGCCCCATGTCCCCTTGGGGAGGGTGTCATGCCTCTTTTCTCCTCACTGCCAAAGGGTGGAGCCAAGCTCGCTCTGTCAGAGGTACAAAACAGCAATTGATTGGATTTTCAAGCTCTTGCTAGGCTGCACCCTTTCAGGGCCCACTTTACTGAAACAGGGTGCTCTGTGGCCCCTGGTTGGGTATGCAGGTTCACAAACAGGGTGAGATCCTGTCCAAGCCAAGAATTTTCCTGAAAGACCTAGGCTCACTAGAGCTCTCCTCCAGAGCAAAGGGGATAGAGGAGATGTATGGAGGAGTCTTTGCCTTTCCCTGTGAGTGTGGGGCTACTCCCTACGGCCCCAAGCTCAGGGATAACTGCCTCTAAGAAAGGAATGGCAAGAAGCGCTATTCTTGGAGGTTGGGACAGGGAGTTCGCAGCATGTGGGGAAAGAAAGACTTCTTCGGGGAAAGAAGAGGCAACCACCGGGGGGTGTGTTTGCAAGCCTCTATTTGGAAGGAACAGGTTTGCTTATACATCTCAAGACCTCCAGATCTGCTCAGAGGACTGAAGTTCCAGAGACAGGGCCATGTATCTCCCCTTCCCTTTGAGATCCTTGCAAAGACATTCCTAGCAGATCGTGGGAGTGCCCATGAAGAAGCAAGCAGCGGGAGTGTGCTTGACATCACTGGCTGCCTACCTGGGCTCAGCTCCTCAAGGGGCCTTTCTCTCCTGGTAGGCCCTATGTCCCCTTTGGGAGAGGGTGGTGCTTCCCTCCACACAAAGGGTGGAGGTGGAGCAAACTCGTTCTCTCCGAGGTAAAAAAAAAAAAAAACAAATTGGATGGATTTTTAAGCTCTTGCTATGCTGCACCCCTCCAGGACCCACTCGAGCAAAACAGGTGCCTGTGGCCCCTAGGTCGGGTATGCAGGTTCACACACTGGGTGGGATCCCGTCAAAGCCAAGAATTTTCCTGACAGACCTAGGCTCACTAGAGCTCTCCTCCAGAGGAAAGGGGACAGAAAAGACGTGTGTGTGGAGGTGGCTCTGCCTTTCCAGGTCCCAATCTCAGGGATAACTGCCCCTAAGAAAGGAACTGCTGCTGCTGCTGCTGCTAAGTTGCTTCAGTCGTGTTCGACTCTGTGCGACGCCATAGACGGTAGCCCACTAGGCTCCCCCGTCCCTGGGATTCTCCAGGCAAGAACAGTAAGTGGGTTGCCATTGCCTTCTCCAATGCATGAAAGTGAAAATGAAAGTGCAGTCGCTCAGTCGCGTCCGACCCTCAGCGACCCCACGGACTGCAGCCTACCAGGCTTCTCCGTCCATAGGATTTTCTGAAAGGAACTGCAAGAAGCGCTTTTCCAGGAGGCTGGGAAAGGGAGTTCGCAGGATGTGGGGAAAGAGAGCCTCCTTCGAGGAAGAATAGGCGGCCACTTGTTTTGTGTTGCAAACCTCTATTTGGAAGGAACAGGTTAGCTTATACAAAGGGAGACCTCCAGATCTGCTCAGAGGACCAAAGTTGCAGAGGCAGGTCGGTGTATTTTCCCTTCACTTTGCGATCCTTGCAAAGACATTCCTTGCTGATAGATGATTCAGCAAGGGCCTTTGAGACTGTTGTTTTCTTTCCTAGGTTCAAAGATTCCTTCAGTTCCTAATATAGATATCCTAGAAATTATCTGACATCCGTGAAAATCTGATATGTCCTGGTCAAATGCTGTCAGTTATAATTCCAGTTATCATATTAAAGCATTTCAAGTCGCAGCAGTGACCAGATTACATTGTCAATTTCTATTTAATCAGGTTTTAACCATGTCCTCTATGGTTTCACACTGATGCCTTTGCAGAAATACTGCTACTTCAAGATATATGGAATATACTTTTTTTAAGCTTACCGATAATTTGTTTGTTTGTTTGTTTGTCTTCTGGTAAGCTGGTACCAGATGGAATTTAGTCTCCTCTCTAGGTTAAGAGAACAAAGTTTTCTTAGAATGCAATTTTTGATAACAGACTATGGATTTCTTTACCTTTCATTGATTTATAATTGTTTTCATCATCTGTTTTTTTACTTCGGTAAAGTAAATAAGCCTTATTTAAGATTTTGGTACATGTAGGATGGACTAAGCTTTCCCCACTCTTGCAAGTTCCCTTAACCCTTCAGATTCTTCTCGTGGGACCAAGATCTCACTTTCCTCCAGAGGGACAATCCAAGCTTTTTATTAGTTGATCTGCCCCTGACATCAGAGTCCATTTGAGCACGAGTTGGCCTATAATTTAGGCATGAAACTATGACTACATAAAGAAAAGGTGACTTTATGATTCAGGGATGGCCATGATATGCCTTGCACTTCAGAGAAAATGGGTTAAAATGATTTTTTTTTCTTCAAAACTGCACAGCCAGTTCTTTCAGCATATGCAATTGAAAACATCTAGTCATTAGGTCAGTTTTCATTCCAATCCCAAAGAAAGGCAATGACAAAGAATATTCAAGCTGCTGCACAATTGCACTCATCTCACACACTAGTAAAGTAATGCTCAAAATTCTCCAAGTTCACATGAACTGTGAACTTCCAAATGTTCAAGAGGGATTTAAAACATGCAGAGAAACCAGAGATCAAACTGCCAACATCCACTGGATCATTGAAAAAGCAAGAGAGTTCCAGAAAAAAAGACATCTATTTCTGCTTTATTGACTATGCCAAAGCCTTTGACTGTGTGGATCACAATAAACTGGGAAAAATTCTGAAAGAGATGGGAATACCAGACCACCTGACCTGTCTCTTGAGAAACCTGTATGCAGGTCAGGAAGAAACAGTTCGAACTGGACATGGAACAACAGACTGGTTCTAACTAGGAAAAGGAATATGTCAAGGCTCTATATTGTCACCCTGCTTATTTAACTTATATGCAAACTACATCATGAGAAACACTGGGCTGGAGGAAGCACATGCTGGAATCCAGATTGCTGGGAGAAATATCAATAATCTCAGATATGCAGATGACACCACCCTTATGGCAGAAAGTGAAGAAGAACTAAAGAGTCTCCAGATGAAAGTGAAAGAGGAGAGTGAAAAAGTTAGCTTAAAGCTCAGCATTCAGAAAACTAAAATCATTGCATCCAGTCTCATCACTTCATGGCAAATAGATGGGAAAACAGAGGTCAGGAGTTCCAGAGGTCAAGTGTGATTAGCCTCGAGACACCTCAGTGGAAACGGGCCTCATCTCGCCTGCAGGGGAGAACCTCCTGGATTTTACCGAGTTGCGGCAGGTGCTCTTGACTTACGACGGGGACCTCATGGACCCACTCTGGTGACCTCAGGAAAGGCCAGTCCCCATGCGAGTTGCTAGAGGGTCTGTCGCTGTTCCTCTCCCGTCGATGCCAGGGCCTAAGACCTTCTGTGGAGTCGGGGCCGGAACCTGAGGATTCCTCTCCAGGGCTGACATGCATCTTGGGGTATTTCTGGATTCTCCCCAGGGGAGTCAGTTCTCGTGTCGAGTAGGGGCATGCACGTGCGCTTTCCTCCCTTGCTGTAGCAGCAGTGTCACGCTTCCCGTCGCGTGGATCAAGGGATCTGTGGCTTTCCCTCGAGGCTGTCCCACGAGGCTTTCCCACAGGGCTGTCCCACGTGTCACCGTGGTGTGAGTCGATCCTCGGCATGAAAGTCGAGGCAGTGCTGGGAAAACAGGTTTCCCTGGAATGGACTGAGACATCTGGGGGACTCGTTGAATGGTGGCACGACCCTGGAGTTCCTCTCGCCTTTCCTATGGAGAGCGCCTCCACTTGAGATGCGTCGGGAACGCCGGGAATTTTTTCCCGACCACGCAGGGAAAGGATCCCTCCTCTCGAGCTAGGAGGCAGAAACGGGGCCCCTCTGGATGAGGGCGGGGCACTCGTGCTTCCTCTCGAGTGGAGACGGGTATGTCGGGGAACTTCTTGAGTTGCAGCAAGGTTGTGAAAGACCCCTTGGAAGTTCCAGAGGTTAGATGTGATTAGCCTCGAGACGCCTCAGCGGAAATGGGCCTCGTCTCGCCTGGAGGGGAGAACCTCCTGGATTTTCTCGAGTTGCGGCAGGTGCTCTCGACTTACGACGGGGACCTCAGGACCAGACTGGTGGCTTCAAGAAAGGCCAGTCCCCATGTGCGTTGCTCGGGGGCCTCTTGGGATTACTCTCCTGTCGATGCCGGGGCCTAAGACCTTGTGTGGAGTCGGTGACGGAACCTGAGGATTCCTCTCCAGTGCTGACATGGATCTTGGGGTACTTCTGGAGTCTCCCAGGGGAGTCAGTCCTCGTCTCGAGTGGGGGCATGCACGTGCGCTTTCCTCCCGAGCTGTAGCAGCAGTGTCACGCTTCCCTTTGCGTGGATCATGCGATCTGTGGCTTTCCCTCGAGGCTTTCCCATGAGGCTTTCCCACGAGGCTTTCCCACAGGGCTGTCCCACGTGCCACCGTGGTGTGAGTCAATCCTCGGCTTGAAAGTCGAGGCAGTGCAAGGAAAACAGGTTTCCCTCGAATGGACTGAGACATCTGGGGGACTCTGGGAAAGGTGGCACGACCCTGGAGTTCCTCTCGCCCTCCTGTGGAGAGCGCCTCCTCTTGAAATGCGACGGGAACGCCGGGAATTCTTTCCCGTCCACGCAGGGAAAGGATTCCTCCTCTCGAGCTAGGAGGCGGAAACGGGGCTCCTCTGGATGTGGGCAGAACTCTCGTGCTTCCTCTCGAGTGGACACGGGTATGTCGGGGAATTTCCTGAGTTGCAGCAAGGGTGTGAAGGACCCTTTGGAAGTTCCAGAGGTTAGGTGTGATTAGCCTCGAGACGCCTCAGCGGAAATGGGCCTCATCTCGCCTGGAGGGGAGAACCTCCTGGATTTTCTCCAGTTGCGGCAGGTGTTCTCGACTTACGACGGGAACCTCAGGGACCCGCTCTGGTGGCCTCAGGAAAGGCCAGTCCCCATGCGAGTTGCTCGGGGGCCTCTTGGGATTCCTCTCCCTTCGATGCCAGGGCCTAAGACCTTGTGTGGAGTCGGTACCGAAACCTGAGGATTCGTCTCCAGTGCTGACATGGATCTTGGGGTACTTCTGCAGTCTCCCCAGGGGAGTCAGTCCTTGTCTCGAGTGGGGGCATGCACGTGCGCTTTCCTCCCGAGCTGTAGCAGCAGTTTCGCGCTTCCCCTGGCGTGGATCAAGGGATCTGTGGCTTTCCCTCGAGGCTTTCCCTTGAGGTTTTCCCACGAGGCTTTCCCACGAGGCTTTCCCACAGGGCTGTCTCACGTGCCACCGTGGTGTGAGTCAATCCTCCTCTTGAAAGTCGAGGCAGTGCAGGGAAAACAGGTTTCCCTGGAATGGACTGAGATATCTGGGGGTCTCTGGGAATGGTGGCATGAACCTGGAAATCCTCTCGCCTTTCATGTGGAGAGCGCCTCCGCTTGAGATGCGACGGGAACGCAGGGAATTCTATCCCGAACTCGCAGGGAAAGGATCCCTCCTCTCGAGCTAGGAGGCGGAAACGGGGCTCCTCAGGATGTGGGGGAACTTTCGTGCTTCCTCTCGAGTGGAGACTGGTATGTCGGGGAACTTCTTGAGTTGCAGCAGGGTGTGAAGGACCTTCTGGAGTCTCTCCAGGGGAGTCAGTCCTCGTCTCGAGTGGGGGCACGCACGTGCGCTTTCCTCCCGAGCTGTAGCAGCAGTGGCGCTCTTCCCTTCGCGTGGATCAAGGGATCTGTGGCTTTCAATTGAGGCTTTCCCACGAGCCTTTCCCAGGAGGCTTTCTCACAGGGCTCTCCCACCTGCCACCGTGGTATGAGTCGATCCTCGGCTGGAAAGTCGAGGCAGTGCACGGAAAACAGGTTTCCCTGGAATGGACTGAGACATCTGGGGGACTCTGGGAATGGTGGCACGACCCTGGAGTTCCTCTCGCCTTTCCTGTGGAGAGCGCCTCCTCTTGAGATGCGACGGGAACGCGGGAATTCTTTCCCGACCACGCAGGGAAAGGATCCCTCCTCTCGAGCTAGAAGCCGGAAACGGGGCTACTCTGGATGTGGGCAGAACTCTCGTGCTTCCACTAGAGTGGAGACGGGTATGTCGGGGAACTTCTTGATTTGCAGCAAGGGTGTGGATGACTCTTTGGAAGTTCTAAAGGTTAGGTGTGATTAGCCTCGAGACGCCTCAGCGGAAATGGGCCTCATTTCGCCTAGACGGGGGAACCTCCTGGATTTTCTCGAGTTGCAGCAGGTGCTCTCGACTTATGTCGGGGACCTCAGGGACCTGCTCTGGTGGCCTCAGGAAAGGCCAGTCCCCAAGCAAGTTGCTCGGGGCCTCTAGAGATTCCTCTCCCGTCGATGCCGGGCCTAAGACCCTGTGTGGAGTCGGTGCCGGAACCTGAGGATTGCTCTCCAGTGCTGATATCGATATTGGGGTACTTCTGGAGTCTCCCCAGGGGAGTCAGTCCTCGTCTCGAGTGGGGGCATGCACCTGCTCTTTCCTCCCGAGCTGTAGCAGCAGTGTCACGCTTCCCGTCGCGTGGATCATGGGATCAGCGACTTTCCCTCGAGGCTTTCCCATGAGGCTTTCCCAAGAGGCTTACCCACAGGGCTGTTCCACGTGCCACCGTGGTGTGAGTCGATCCTCGGTTTGAAAGTCGAGGCAGTGCAGGGAAAACAGCTTACCCTGGCATGGACTGGACAGACAGCAGGGACACTGGAATGGTCGCACTACCCTGGAGTTCCTCTCGCCTTTCCTGTG
>NW_017191785.1:0-10618 GCF_001704415.2 Capra hircus
TGGAGGCGCTCTCCACAGGAAGGGAGAGAGGAACTCCATGGTCGTGCCACCATTTCAAGCGTCCCCAGATGTCTCAGTCCATTCCAGAGGATCTTGTTTTTACAGAGTGCCTAAACTTTCATGCCGAGGATCACCTCACACCACGGTGGCACGGGGACAGCCCTGTGGGAAAGCTCGCCTCTAGGAAAAGCCTAGAGGAAAAGCCACAGATCAATTGATCCACGCGACGGGAAGCATGACACTGCTGCTACAGCTCGGGGAAGGGGCATGCGCATGCGCATGCCCACTCGAGACGAGGACTGATTCCTTGGGAGACTTCAGAAGTATCCAAAAACATGTCAGCACTGGAGAGGAATACTCAGGTTCTGGCCCCACTCACACAAGGTCTTGGGCCCGGCATGTACGGTGAGGAATCCCTCTAGCAACTCGCATGGGGACTGGTCTTTCCTAAGGCCAACAGAACGGGTCCCTGAGGTCCCCGTCGTAAGTCGAGAGCACCTGCCACAACTCGAGAAAATGAAGGAGATTCTCCCTTCAGGCGAGATGAGGCCCATTTCCACTGAGACGTCTCGAGGCTAATCACACCTAACCTCTGGAACTTCCAAAGGGTCCTTCACACCATAGCTGCAACTCAAGAAGTTCCAGAGAGACCGTCGCCACTACATAGGAATCAGCAGGGTACCACCCACATCCAGAGGAGCCCAATTCCCCTCCTAGCTCAATGTGAGGGATCCTTTCCCTGATTGGCCGGGAAAGAATTCCTGTCGTACCTGTCGCATCTCAAGAGGAGGCACGCTCCACAAGAAAGGTGAGAGGAACTCCAGGGTCGTTCCACCATTCCAAGAGTCCCCAGATGTCTCAGTCCTTTCCAGAGGAACTTGTTTACCCCTGCACTGCCTCGACGTTCACGCGGAGGACCGACTCACACGATGGTGGACGTGGACAGCCCTGTGGAAAGCCTCGTGGGAAAGCCTCGTGGGAAAGCTCGAGGGAAAACAAGAAACCCCTTGATCAACCAACGGGAAAATTGACTCTGCTCCTAATGCTCGGGAGAAAAGCGCACGTGCATGCCCCATTGGAGACGAAGATGACTCCCCTGTGGAGACTCCAGTAGTACCCAAGATCCATGTTAGCACTGTAGAGGAAACCTCAGGTTCGGGCACCGACTCCAAACAAGGTCTTAGGCCGGTCATCGACCGGAGAGGAATCCCGAGAGGCCCCTTAGCAACTCGCAAGTCGACTGGCATTTCCTGAGTGTACCAGAGCGGGTTACATAAGTCCCGGTCGTAACTGGAGAGCACCTGCTGAAACTCGAGAAAATCCAGGAGGTTTCCCCTGCAGGCGAGATGAGGCCCATTTCCGCTGAGGCGTCTCGAGTCTAATCACACCTAACCTCTGGAACTTCCAAAGGGTCCTTCACACCCTTGCTGCAACTCAAGAAGTTCCCCGACATACCCGTCTCACACGAGAGGAAGCACCAGAGACCCGCCCACATCAGAGGAGCCCCGTTTCCGCCTCCTAGCTCGAGAGGAGGGATCCCCTGCGTAGTCAGGAAGAATTCCTGGCGTTCCTGGCGCATCTCAAGAGGAGGCGCTCTCCACAGGAAAGGCGAGAGGAACTCCAGGGTCGTGCCACCATTCCCAGAGTCGCCCAGATGTCTCAGTCCATTTCAGGGAAACCTGATTTCCTGCACTGCCTCGAATTTCTAGCCGAAGATCGACTCACACCACGATGGCACATGAAACAGCCCTGTGGGAAAGCCTCGTGGGAAAGCCACGAGGGAAAGCCACAGATCCTTGATCCATGCAAAGGGAAGCGTGACACTGCTGCTACAGCTTGGGAGGAAAGCGCACGTTCATGCCCCACACAAGACGACGACTAACTCCCCTGGGGAGACTCCAGAAGTACCCAAGATCCATGTTCACACTGGAGAGGAATCCTCAGGTTCCAGCACCGACTCCACACAATGTCTTAGGCCCCGGCATCGAAGGGAGAGGAATCCTGAGAGGCCCCGTGCAACTCGCATGGCGCCTGGCCTTTCCTGAGGCCACCAGAGCGGGTCCCTGAGGTCCCCGTCGTAAGTCGAGAGCACCTGCCGCAACTCGAGAAAATCCAGGAGGTTCTCCCCTCCAGGCGAGATGAGGCCCATTTCCGCTGAGGCGTCTCGACGCTAATCACACCTAACCTCTGGAACTTCCAAAGGGTCCTTCACACCCTAGCTGCAACTCAAGAGGTTCCACGAGAGACCCGTCGCCACTCCATAGGAATCAACAGGGTACCACCCACATCCAGAGGAGCCCCAATTCCCCCTCCTGGCTCAAGATGAGGGATCCTTTCCCTGATTGGCCGGGAAAAATTCCTGTCGTACCTGTCGCATCTCAAGAGGAGGCACGCTCCACAAGAAAGGTGAGAGGAACTCCAGGGTCGTTCCACCATTCCAAGAGTCCCCCAGATGTCTCAGTCCTTTCCAGAGGAAATTGTTTACCCTGCACTGCCTCGACGTTCACGCGGAGGACCGACTCACACGATGGTGGCACGTGGGACAGCCCTGTGGGAAAGCCTCGTGGAAGAAAGCCTCGTGGGAAAGCCTCGTGGAAAGCCTCGAGGGAAAGCCACAGATCCCTTGATCCACGCGAAGGGAAGCGTGACAGTTCTGCTACAGCTCGGGAGGAAAGCGAACGTGCATGCCCCACTCGAGACAAGGACTGACTCCCCTGGGGAGACTCCAGAAGTAACGCAAGATTCATGTCAGCACTGGAGAGGAATCCTCAGGTTCCGGCACCGACTCCACACAAGGTCTTAGGCCCCGGCGTCGAAGGGAGAGGAATCCCGAGAGGCCCCCGAGCAACTCGCATGGGACTGGCCTTTCCTGAGAACACCAGACCGGGTCCCTGAGGTCCCCATCGTAAGTCGAAAGCACCAGCCGCAACTCGAGAAAATCCAGGAGGTTCTCCCCTCCAGGCGAGATGAGGCCCTTTTCCTCTGAGGCGTCTGGAGGCTAATCATACCTAACCTCTGGAACTTCCAAAGGGTCCTTCACACACTTGCTACAACTCAGGAAGTTCCCCAACATACCTGACTCCACTCGAGAGGAAGCACGAGAGTCCCGCCCACATGCAGAGGAGCCCCGTTTCCGCCTCGTACCTCGCGGTCAGGTATCCTTTCCTTGTATGTTCCGGAAAGAATTCCGGTGTTCCCGTCGCATCTCATGAGGAGGCGCTCTCCACAGGAAAGCCGAGAGAAACTCCAGTGTCGTGACATCATTCCAAGAGTACCCCAGATAGCTCAGTGTGCCGGTGTCCAGGCCTGCTGCATCCAGGGAATTCGACGGATGGACGGCGTTGACGTGGAAAGTCTTGTGTATTAATTAATGTAAGATTAGATTAAGAAATTATAGGGTAGTAAGAAGATTAACTGGAGGAAAAAGGCTGAATAGCTAGGATTACGCGGAAGAAATAAAATTCCCGACAAGGAATTTTCTGGCGGACTCTGGGAATGGTGGCACGACCCTCGAGTTCATCTTGCCTTTCCTGTGGAGAGCGCCTCCTCTTGAGATGCGCGGGAACGCCGGGAATTCTTTCCCGACCACGCAGGGAAAGGATCCCTCCTCTGGATCTATCAGGCGGAAACGGGGCTCCTCTGGATGTGGGCGGGACTCTCGTGCTTCCTCTCGAGTGGAGACGGGTATGTCGGGGAACTTCATGAGTTGCAGCAAGGGTGTGAAGGACCCTTTGGAAGTTCCAGAGGTTAGGTGTGATTAGCCTCGAGACGCCTCAGCGGAAATGGGCCTCATCTCGCCTGGAGGGGAGAACCTCCTGGATTTTCTCGAGTTGCGGCAGGTGCTCTCGACTTACGACGGGGACCTCATGGACCCTCTCTGGTGGCCTCAGGAAAGGCCAGTCCCCATGCGAGTTGCTCGGGGCCTCTCGGATTCCTCTCCCGTCGATGCGGGGCCTAAGACCTTGTGTGGAGTCGGTGCAGGAACCTGAGGTTTCCTCTCCAGTACTGACATGGATCTTGGGGTACTTCTGGACTCTCCCAGGGGAGTCAGTCCTCGTCTCGAGTGGGGCATGCACATGCGCTTTCCTCCCGAGCTGTAGCAGCAGTGTCACGATTCCCTTCGCGAGGATCACGGGATCTGTGGCTTTCCCTAGAGGCTTTCCCACGAGTCTTTTCCATGAGGCTTTCCCACGAGACTTACCCATAGGGCTGTCCCACGGGCCACCGTGTTGTGTGTCGATCCTAGGCTAGAAAGTCGAGGCAGTGCAGGAGAAACAGGTTTCCATGGAATGGACTGAGACATCTGGGGGACTCTGGGAAATGGGTGCACGAATCTGGATTTCCTCTCGCCTTTCCTGTGGAGAGCGCCTCCTCTTGAGATGAGACGGGAACTCCGGGAATACTTTGACCGAACACTCAGTGAAAGGATCCCTCCTCTCGAGCTAGGACGCAGTAATGGGGCTCCTCTGGATGTGGGCGTGACTCTCTTGTTTCCTCTCGAGTGGAGACGGGTATGTGGGGGAGCTTCTTGAATTGCAGCAAGGGTGTGAAGGACGCTTTTGTAAGTTCCATAGGTTAGGTGTGATTAGCCTCCAGACGCCTCAGCAGTAATGGGCCTCATCTCGCCTGGAGGGTAGAACCTCCTGGATTTTCTCGAGTTGCGGCAGGTGCCCTCGACTTACGACGGGGACCTCAGGGACCCGCTCTGTTGGCCTCAGGAAAGGCCAGTCCCCATGCGAGTTTGCTCGGGGGTCTCTCGGGATTCCTCTCCCCTCAATGCCGGGGCCTAAGACTTTGTGTGGAGTCGGTGCAGAACCTGAGGATTCCTCTCCAGTGCTGACATGGAATCTTGGGGTACTTCTGAGGTCTCCCCGGGGGAGTCAGTCCTCGTCTCGAGGGGAGGCATGCACGTGGGCTTCCTCCCGAGCTGTAGCAGCAATGTCACGCTTCCCTTCGCGTGGATCAAGGGATCTGTGCTTTCCCTCGAGGCTTTCCAACGAGGATTTCCCACAGGGCTGTCCCATGGGCCACCGTGGTGTGAGTCGATCCTCGGCTTGAAAGTCGAGGCAGTGCAGGGAAAATAGTTTTCCCTGGAATGGGACTGAGACATCTGGGGGACTGTGGGATTGGTTGCACGACCCTGGAGTTCCTCTCGCCTTTCCTGGTGGAGAGCACCTCCTCTTGAGATGCGACGGGAACGCCGGGAATTCTTTCCCGATCACGCAGGGAAAGGATCCCTGCTCTCGAGCTATGAGGCGGAAACGGGGCTCCTCTTGATGTGGGCGGGACTCTCGTGCTTCCTCTTGAGAGGACACGGGTATGTCGGGGAACTTCTTGAGTTGCAGCAAGGAATGTGAAGGACCCATTGTAAGTTACAGAGGTAACGTGTGATTAGCCTGGAGACGCCTCAGCAGAAATGGGCCTCATCTCGCCTGGAGGGGAGAACCTCCTGGATTTTCTCGAGTTAGGGCAGGTGCTCTCGACTTAAGACAGGGATCTCAGGGACCCGCTCTGGGGCCTCAGGAAAGGCCAGTCCCCATTGCGAGTTGCTCGGGGCCTCTCGGGACTTCCTCTCCCGTCGATGCCGGGCCTAAGACCTTGTGTGGAGTCGGTGCGGGAACCTGAGGTTTCCTCTCCAGTACTGACATGGATCTTGGGGTACTTCTGGACTCTCCCCAGGGGAGTCAGTCCTCGTCTCGAGTGGGGCATGCACATGCGCTTTCCTCCCGAGCTGTAGCAGCAGTGTCACGCTTATCTTTGCTTGGATCAAGGGATATGTGGCTTTCCCTAGAGGCTTTCCACGAGGCTTTCCCACAGGTCTGTCCCACGTCTCACCGTGGTATGAGTCGAACCTCGGCTTGAAAGTCTAGGCAGTGCAGGGAAAAACAGGTTTCCCTGGAATGGACTGAGGACATCTGGGGGACTCTGGGAATGGTGGCACGACCCCTGGAGTTCCTCTCGCCTTTCCTGTGGAGAGCACCTCCTCCTGAGATGCGACGGGAACGCCGGGAATTCTTTCCCGAACACGCAGGGAAAGGATCCCTCCTCTCGAGCTAGGAGGCGGAAACAGGACTCCTTCTGGATGTGGACGGGACTCTCGTGCTTCCTCTCGAGTGGAGACGGTATGTCGGGGAATTCTTGAGATGCAGCAAGGGTGTGAAGGACCCTTTGGAATTTCCAGAGGTTAGGTGTGATTAGCCTCGAGACGACCTCTGCGGAAATGCACCTCATCTTGCCTGGAGGGGAGAACCTCCTGGATTTTCTTGAGTTGCGGCAGGTGCTCTCGACTTACGACGGGGACCTCAGGGACCCTCTCTGGTGTACTCAGGAAAGGTCAGTCCCCATGTGAGTTCCTCGCGGGCCTCTCGGTATTCCTCTCCCGTCGATTCCAGGGCCTAAGACCTTGTGTGGAGTTGGTACCCCAAACTGTGGATTCCTCTCCTGTGCTGACATGGATCTTGGAGTACTTCTGGAGTCTCCCCAGCGGTGTCAGTCCTCCTATCGAGTGGGGGCATGCACGTGCTCTTCCTCCCGAGCTGTAGCAAGTGTCACGATTTCCCTTCGCGAGGATCACGGGATCTGTGGCTTCCCCTAGAGGCTTTCCACGAGTCTTTTTCCACGAGGCTTTCCCACGAGACTTACCCATAGGGCTGTCCCAACGGGCCACCGTGTTGTCTGTCGATCCTAGGCTAGAAAGTCGAGGCAGTGCAGGAGAAACAGGTTTCCATGGAATGGACTGAGACATCTGGGGACTCTGGGAATGGGTGCACGAGTCTGGATTTCCTCTCGCCTTTCCTGTGGAGAGCGCCTCCTCTTGAGATGAGACGGGAACTCCGGGAATACTTGACCGAACACTCAGTGAAAGGATCCCTCCTCTCGAGCTAGGACGCAGTAATGGGGCTCCTCTGGATGTGGGCGTGACTCTCTTGTTTCCTCTCGAGTGAGACGGGTATGTGGGGGAGCTTCTGAATTGCAGCAAGGGTGTGAAGGACGCTTTGTAAGTTCCATAGGTTAGGTGTGATTAGCCTCCAGACGCGCTCAGCCAGTAATGGGCCTCATCTCGCCTGGAGGGTAGAACCTCCTGGATTTTCTCGAGTTGCGGCAGGTGCCCTCGACTTACGACGGGGACCTCAGGGACCCGCTCTGGTGGCCTCAGGAAAGGCCAGTCCCCATGCGAGTTGCTCGGGGGTCTCTCGGGATTCCTCTCCCCTCAATGCCGGGGCCTAAGACTTTGTGTGGAGTCGGTGCCAGAACCTGAGGATTCCTCTCCAGTGCTGACATGGATCTTGGGTACTTCTGAGGTCTCCCGGGGGAGTCAGTCCTCGTCTCGAGGGGAGGCATGCACGTGGGCTTTCCTCCCGAGCTGTAGCAGCAATGTCACGCTTCCCTTCACGTGGATCAAGGGATCTGTGGCTTTCCCTCGAGGCTTTCCAATGAGGATTTCCCACAGGGCTGTCCCATGGGCCACCGTGGTGTGAGTCGATCCTCGGCTTGAAAGTCGAGGCAGTGCAGGGAAAATAGTTTTCCCTGGAATGGACTGAGACATCTGGGGGACTGTGGGATTGGTTGCACGACCCTGGAGTTCCTCTCGCCTTTCCTGTGGAGAGCACCTCCTCTTGAGATGCGACGGGAACGCCGGGAATTCTTTCCCGATCACGCAGGGAAAGGATCCCTGCTCTCGAGCTATGAGGCGGAAACGGGGCTCCTCTTGATGTGGGCGGGACTCTCGTGCTTCCTCTGAGAGGACACGGTTATGTCGGGGAACTTCTTGAGTTGCAGCAAGGATGTGAAGGACCATTGTAAGTTACAGAGGTAACGTGTGATTAGCCTGGAGACGCCTCAGCAGAAAATGGGCCTCATCTCGCCTGGAGGGGAGAACCTCCTGGATTTTCTCGAGTTAGGGCAGGTGCTCTCGACTTAAGACAGGGATCTCAGGGACGCTCTGGGGCCTCAGGAAAGGCCAGTCCCCATTCGAGTTGCTCGGGGCCTCTCAGGATTCCTCTCCCGTCGATGCGGTGCCTAAGACCTTGTGTGGAGTCGGTGCCAGAACCTGAGTCGGTGCCAGAACCTGAGGTTTCCTCTCCATTGCTGACATGGATCTTGGGGTACTTCTGGAGTCTCCCCAGTGGAGTCAGTCCTCGTCTCGAGGGGGCATGCACCTGCGCTTTCCTCCCGAGCGGTAGCAGCAGTGTCACGCTTATCTTTGCTTCGATCAAGGGATCTGTGGCTTTCCCTAGAGGCTTTCCCACGAGGCTTTTCCACGAGGCTTTCTCACAGGGCTGTCCCACGTGCCACCGTGCTGTGTGTCTATCCTCGGCTTAAAAGTCGAGGCAGTGTAGGGAAAACAGGTTTCCCTGGAATGGACTGAGACATCTGGGGGACTCTGGGAATGGTGGCACGACCCTGGAGTTCCTCTCGTCTTTCCTGTGGAGACCGCCTCCTTTGAGATGCGACGGGAACGCCGGGAATTCTTTCCCGACCACTCAGGAAAAGGATCCCTCCTCTTGAGCTATGAGGCGGAAACAGGGCTCCTCTTGATGTGGACGGCACTCTCGTGCTTCCCCTCGAGAGTAGACGGGTATGTCGTGGAATTTCTTGAGTTGCAGCAAGGGTGTGAAGGACCGTTTGGAAGTCCCAGAGATTAGGTGTGATTAGCCTCCAACCGCCGCAGCGGAAATGGGCCTCATCTTGCCTGGAGGGTACAACCTCCTGGATTTTCTCGAGTGGCAGCAGGTGCTATCGACTTACGACGGGGACCTCAGGGACCCGCTCTGGTGCCTCAGGAAACGCCAGTCCACATGCGAGTTGCTCTGGGGCCTTTCGGGATTCCTCTCCCGTCGAAGCCGGGGGCCTAAGATCTTGTGTGAATCTGTTTCAAAACCTGAGGATTCCTCTCCATTGCTGACATGGATCTTGGGGTACTTCTGGAGTCTCCCGAGGGGAGTCAGTCCTCCTCTCAAATGGGGGCATGCACGTACGCTTTCCTCCCAGCTGTAGCAGCAGTGTTGAGCTTCCCTTCGCGTGGATCAAGGGCTCTGTGGCTTTCCTCGAGGCTTTCCCACGCGGCTTTCCACAGGTTTGCACCACGTGCCACCGTGGTGTGAATCGATCCTCGGCATGAAAGTCGAGGCAGTGCAGGGAAAACAGGTTTCCCTGGAATGGACTGAGACATCTGGGGGTCTCTGGGAATGGTGGCACGACCCTGGAGTTCCTCCCACCTTTCCTGTGGAGAGCGCCTCCTCTTAAGTTGCGACGGGAACACCGGGAATTTTTTACCGAACACGCAGGGAAAGGATCCCTTCTCTCGAGCTAGGAGGCATAAATGGGGCTCCTTGGATGTGGGCGGGACGCTCGTACTTCCTCTCGAGTGGAGACGGGTATGTCGGGGAACTTCTTGAGTTGCAGGAAGGGTGTGAAGGACCTTTGGAAGTTCCAGAGGTTAGGTGTGATTAACCTCGAGACACCTCAGCAGAAATGGGCCTCATCTCGCTTGGAGGGGAGAACCTCCTGGATTTTCTCGAGTTGCGGCAGGTGCTCTTGACTTACGATGGGGACCTCAGGGACCTGCTCTGGTGGCCACAGGAAAGGCCAGTCCCCAAGCGAGTTGCTCGGGGGCCTCTCGGGATTCCTCTCACGTATATGCCGGGCCTAAGACCTGTGGGGAGTCCGTGCCGGAACCTGAGGATTCCTCTCCAGTGCTGACATGGATCTTGAGGTACTTCTGGAGTCTCCCCAGGGGAGTCAGCCCTCGTCTCGAGTGGGGGCATGCACGTGCGATTTCCTCCCGAGCGTTAGCAGCAGTGTCAGGCTTCCCGTCGAGTGGATTAAGGGATCTGTGGCTGTCCCTCGAGATTTCCCATGAGGCTTTCCCACGAGGCTTTCCACAGGGCTGTACCACGTGCCACCGTGGTGTGAGTCGATCCTCGGCTTGAAAGTCGAGGCAGTGCAGGGAAAACAGGTTTCCCTGGAATGGACTGAGACATCTGGGGGACTCTGGAATGGTGGCACGACCCTGGAGTTCCTCTCGCCTTTTCTGTGGAGAGCGCCTCCTCTTGAGATGCGACGGGAACGCCGGGAATTCTTTCCCGACCACGCAGGGAAAGGATCCCTCCTCTCGAGCTAGGAGGCGGCAACGGGGCTCCTCTGGATGTGGGCGGGACTCACGTGCTTCCTCTCGAGTGGAGACGGGTATGTCGGGGAACTTCTTGAGTTGCAGCAAGGGTGTGAAGGACCCTTTGGAATTTCCAGAGGTTAGCTGTTATTAGCCTCGAGACGCCTCAGTGAAAATGGGCCTCATCTCGTCTGAAGGGCAGAACCTCCTGGATTTTCTCGAGTTGCGGCAGGCACTCTCGACTTACGACAGGGTCCTCAGGGACCCGCTCTGGTGGCCTCTGGAAAGGCCAGTCCCTATGTGAGTTGCTTGGGGCCTCTCGGGATACCTCTCCCGTCGATGCCGGGCCTAAGACTTTGTGTGGAGTCGGTGCCAGAACCTGAGGATTCCTCTCCAGTGCTGACATGGATCTTGGGTACTTCTGGAGTCTCCACAGGGGAGTCAGTCCTCGTCCCGAGTGAGGGCATGCACGTGAACTTTTCTCCCGAGATGTAGCAGCAGTGTCAC